>NC_134484.1:434038867-434338867 GCF_040206685.1 Ascaphus truei | reverse complement strand
GTGGAAACACAGCTTTTTATCATGCCTTACAAGGACAAATAAACACAGGCGGTCAATTTGCCAGAACTGCATACAATATGAATGCAAGCTTGCTTACATGTATAGGTTTAGTAGTGAATGCTCATGTGCTTCACATATTACACATAAAACAGCATGTTTGCTATCTCTTGGAACAGCTAGCAGTGTAGGAAACTGGTGCTTATATTATTATTAATTTACCTCATATCTTTTATATGTTTTTCAAGGGCGGACAAGTGCAGCAAGCAAAAAAGAAATGTGGGACACAATAGTCATTGGTGTCAATGCCTGTGGGAATAGTGTCAGGGACAAGTATCATTGTCGGAAAAGATTTGATGATATTAGGTCCAAATTGAAAAAGAAAATACAAGACCAACGCGTGCATGCTACTGGCACTGGAGGTGGGCCCACACCACAACGTCTCATATTGACTCCATTGGAGGAGCTGCTTCGGCCAAAATTACTTACCGTCGTCGTGGAAGGCTTGGCTGGTGACCGTGACATTGGAATTTATCCGTCACAATTTCCAGCAGGTGATAAATATTACTGTACTAGGCGTGTCGTTGCTTACAGTTATTTTGCATATTTACACTGCTTTTTATACTGTCTTCACAATATAAGCATACCTGCATCTATATATGTATATGTCTGATTCTGTATATATATATCTCAAAATAGACATATATGTAGTAGTCCTACTAAAAGCAGTAACTAATATAGCACGTGCCATTGCGTGCTCATTTACATGTGAATTCCCAAAATGCATAGCTGCAGTGGAAGCAATTGATGGTGGGCGAAGATGGGGAACAACAGGGTAGTACACATGTGTAACACATGTTCATGAGAAATTATTAGTAGCTACAGGTACAGAACAGAAATATGTATCATATTATTGTGTATTTTATTGATTTTACTCCGACAAACATGACATTACTGCCTATTTTAAGCATGCATCAAAGAAATTGCATGTAACGGCCTACAAACATCACTGGCACTAACACATCTATAGTTGCTTATGAAAAGGTCCATTTTTGCTTTATGTCATATACAGACAGCATAATGAGGCACACGTATCATATGTTATGTCATTGTTTTCATAACTTAAACACTGCAGATGACTACTTAGCTCATCTACCATTGTGTTAAACCAGCTGCAATTAATATCTCATCACAGCATACACTTCAACAGAGGGGGTGGGGTTCAGCACACACACTAATTACAGCCTCATTTCACGGTCAACTTAGTTCACACCATTTTCACCTGTTTCAAGTAATTGAAAGGTGTGGCTGATTAGGCTTTTTGGGGAAGGGAATACCTTTCTTACAACCTGACTAGCACAACTGAAGTTAATCACACTCATTTGAAAGCTTAACTCTAGCTACTAAATGCCCCAACAACTCATTACTTATCAAAGCGTACGTCACACATTAGTTCACTCATATCTATAGTTGAACTACTATGAAAGACACATTATCACACACTGCATGTGTTGTCTTGTTGAGTCACAGCCACATTCAGGTGTGCCACATCTTCGATTAATGTACCACACATATCCTCTACCAAAAACAACACTTTTTGCAATATGACCACCTTCATGATAACCATTGTGAATGGTCATCTCATGATAGTTATGTACATTATGATACTGATATCACTACACAACATATGATTTTTAGATACAAATTTAATCTATTTATCCTCACGCATTACTGCAGAAACATAGTATGTTGTATGTTAGGGAACTCAAAACTTCTAAGTACACAGGCATGTACAGTGTTATTACAACTATTTATGTTCACTTTCACACACATTTTCGGTTAAAGAACTGATGTTGTTAGTTAATCATAAATACAGAACATACAATAAGTGTTTGTTCAATATTTACACATGTAAATGTAAAACTTATGTTATTGTTATATATAGTTGCCCCTGGAGGACATGTGTCACCTGAGATGGAACAAGTGTCTTCACCTGGGTCAGCCAGCTCAACACAACTAGAAGGTGAGTGTATCATTTGCTGGCCATATAATATGTGCTCTTCTATATGTTATGTTGTCATGTTCATTATTTGTTTTGCACATCTTCTTTAAATAGGATTACTTAGTGTCAGTGCAAATTAAGTGTAAGGCAACATGTATTGTGTTAGTGATGTGAACTATCATGTAGGACTTCTGAGTTTAGAGCAACTTTTCATTCATTCATATTTCATACTGAGTCCAAACATTATTCGTAAGTCAAGGTAGTTTTTAATGTGAGGTTATAAAACGTATGCTAACATGTTAGGTGTTACTTAGGACACAGTACAATTACATAGTAACACAGCATACATTAACATGCCATTTAATAATGTGTACATTTCTTTTTAGAACATCATGGTGATGAGGATGATGAGTATGATGAGGATGACGCCGCAGAAGAGACTGAAATACAATCATGTGACCATGAAGAGGTGCCAATAGAAACTGTTGTACCGCCAAATCGTCCATCAACTTCCACATACGATGCAATTGTAGCTTCAGAGGGAAAAATAGTGGACGCAGAAAATCGTCGCCATTCAGACATGATGACAGTGCTGGAAAGGATGATTGGACTGCAGGAAGAAACAGTATCACAATTGGCACATCTCCACAGAGTCTTCATTGAAGTGCCTAAACAGTTGCAAAAAATCAACACCTCATTCGAAGCATTAGTTGTTCAGCAAACCCAAGCTAATTACTTGAGAATGACTAATGTACCCCAATTCAACACCTCACAGGCTGGATCATTATATGCTGGCAACTTCTCACCACATTCATCTGATCTTCAGTCACCAGGTCCCAATGTTACCGGTCAAGTAGCACACATTGGTGTGCATGTTCCTGACGACATCCTACCGCTGCCATCTGTACTACATCAGCAGCTGACACCTACAAAGGAGGCCACAAAAACAAAACACAAGCAGTTACTACTGACCAGTTTTTGGTCAAAAACAAAAAAAGACTCACATGAAACAGACCGACCATCACTTGTGCAGTGTCTACCAACTTGCTCACATGTGTCAGTGGGCACAAGCTCTGTCGGTGAGTCACTTGCCACAAGCCCTGTCCGTGAACAGTCAGTACCCACAAGCCCTGTAGGTGAGTCACTGCCCAAAAGCCCTGTAGGTGAATCGCTGCCCAAAAGCCCTGTAGGTGAATCGCTGCCCAAAAGCCCTGTAGGTGAATCGCTGCCCAAAAGCCCTGTAGGTGAATCGCTGCCCAAAAGCCCTGTAGGTGAATCACTGCCCAAAAGCCCTGTAGGTGAGTCACTGGCCACAAGCCCTGTAGGTGAGTCACTGGCCACAAGCCCTGCCCGTGAAGTGCCAGAGGCCACTCAAAGTGGCTCTGTTGTGCCTAAAGTTGGTGGCAAAAGAAAAAGGAAAATTCAAGAGACAACAAGCAGGCCTGTTACTCGCTCGCAAAAGGAACAAAAAAAATAAATGTTATAATTCAGAAAATATGTCTTTGGCCTTGTTTTGTTGACTTCAGATTATCTAATTACTATTGTATGTATGCTGAAGACTGTGTTGTTTCCAATCTTTCAACTATGTTCTTGTACACGTGAAGTTTTGGAAATGTTAACACTCATAATTAATTGTGTTATAAATATTTATGTTTTAATCGTCTGTTCAGTAATGGTCCACCAGGAGCCAGTTGCTAAGTTTAGAGAAGCTGCCATTGACTTTGCAGCAAAACATTGCATTTGGGTGTGTTAATTGATGTAAGAATTGCATATGCATATTAGTCACATGCAATTATAAAAACACCTAAGTAACTGCAAACATCTTTCTTGTACGTGTACAGCAGGATTATGTGTAAATTATTACTTACCTTTGCCTTGCTTGGCCATTGTAATTTTGTCCTTTAATCATTTGTGTGTTCGTTTCAATAACATCTCAGAATGTATAATAATATATATACACACACACACACTGAGTGTGTGTGTGTGTGTGTGTGTGTGTGTGTGTGTGTGTGTGTGTGTGTGTGTGTGTGTGTGTGTGTGTGTGTGTGTGTGTGTGTGTGTGTGTGTGTGTGTGTGTGTGTGTGTGTGTGTGTGTGTGTGTGTGTGTGTGTGTGTATATGTATATATATATATATATATATATATATATATATATATATATATATATATATAGTACTATATAAACTGGTATACATGTATTTTACAAACTAATACACTTCATGCTTCCTTGTGAAAACACTATTTTAATAATACAGGCCTAATGTTTGAGAAATATCCTAAGTATGAGACTCTAACAGTATTGTGCTTAAACAAATGTTTATTACTTAATTCAATCATGTTTCTCACCATTTAAATAGGTTTCATACAAGGTATACTTACTGCCATCAATGTTGTGTGTACTCCTGCAATATTAAAAAAAATAAAATATAATATATAAATATATATATATTTTTATAAGAGAGATATATTTATATATATATATATATACACACGTATTTAAACTCATGCAGACAGGGAGTTAACCAGACTTTCACATACACACAGAAATGTAAGCGGGGAAAAAACATTTCTTTTTGCAGTTGTGTGTTTTTACTGATATGCCTGGCTAAGAACTATTTTCACACAGTGGTCTTTGTTAGTTTTCAAAAAAACACTATGTGAACGAATTCAAAGTCTAGGGATGTTTTTCACAAACGAGATAAAAGAAGGAGAAATGTTTCTCCCACAGTCCCATATCACGAACCACAACTGTTAACCCAATTAGACAAACAAATCCAATTGGCGTTTGAAATAAGGAGTCAAAGTAGTTAGTTTTGTTGACCTTGACAAGGAAAAACAGGCGTTTGTTAGCCATTCAGCACATTCATTTTGATGAGCAAATAACACAGACCTGCACACAGCTTTTGTGCTACTCAGACATGGCTGATGAATTCGTTAACAATATTAATCCCCTTTTAGGGTATAAGTACATGATCTGTGAAGCCATCTTGAACAGTCGCGGACAGAAAGCAAGCACACGCCAAATCGATGATTTCATTCGAGCAAAATATCCTTATTACCAAGACCGTAAGCATGCACGGAATTTTAATTCCTCAATAAGATTCACTTTATCAAGTAATGACTTTTTTGAACGTGACCAGGATAAGCTACAACACACCTATGGTTTCTGGAAGATTGCCCCGGAAAAACAATTTATCCTGAAAGACGGCACTTATATTGTCGTGAAAGGCATATTTATTCCTAATGGCAATAGCAATGTATCCGCTACTACTGATCCGTTTGAATCGATACGTGCTGCAATATCTGCAGCCTCCATTCCTGAAACCCACATTGTACAAGAACAAAAGTACTATGATTATGTACCAAGCCTTTCAGCTGAAAATGCATTGGAATGGGAACCCGAAGAAATGAACCTACCTCCCGACCAATTATTTGAAGAAAGCAGTGGCGATTCCTATGAGCGCATCCTGGAGGAGATATGTGTCATACTGGATTCAGCGGTTGGGTCAAGCGTGGATGAAAATGCCTTGCATTTCTGGAGCGACCAGTTGCAGCCAGGCGAAGAGTTAATTCTAGAAGAATGGTAAATATAACAATCGTTATGCGTTGACTCTGCGTTTAAATTTTTTTTTTTTTTGTAACCACCATTTTCACTTTCAATGCGTGGATACAGCGTAACATTGCAGACTGCATAACATGTAGCGATCACAAACAAATTGTTTCCTAATACAATATAGTAGAACCTGAAAGAGTAGTACACATTGCTGACGGAATAAATATACGTACTTTCCTATCCCTTTAAACATATTAGCAACATTTATCCATAACTCTAACACATACCTGTTTTGTTATCATGCAACATCTACAACATTGAAAACCGGGTCCACCACGTATGACGTGGGACCCTTGTCATGGCCCAAGGCGTCCTTAAAAAGGATTACGGATGTAAGTCCCGCCCCCAAGCGACGTGCGCGCCTCAAAGCCTATTGGCTGTCATGTTTTGTTATAGTAACGGTAACTGCAGTGTGTGATGCGTGCGGCTCAGTGTTTGTAGGCGTACCCTGGGCGTTAGCCGAATGTTAATTGAGTGGGAGGAGTGTTAGCGTGCGTTTCACGCTGGCTTAACATGACGTCACACGTATTGCATTTGCGCATTGTGTTATCGGCCGTGCTTTCTGTTCAAACACGTCTGTTTAAAAAGAATACAGATGTACTCGTTTAGAACGAATGTAGTTTCGTCATCATTGTATTTGAAATAAAGATGTTATGTTTACTGGTATTTTCAACATGTATTGAACGCACAACGTACGCTTTGTTTTGCGCATGCGCTAACAGTTAGTGGAGCCAAGCGTGAAGTGCGTGCGCACACAAAGATGTGCACGCACATCTTTCAGTATACAGGCAACGTTCACTTCTTATACATAGTTATGCCTGCTACAAATTTAAAGAAACATTACATACTGATGAACAGTTTTACTTCTAACATATAAGTGACTGACGTGTGTATCTACACAATCATATAGAGCTGCGTAACGCGTTGTCACGGATGCATATCTAGTAAGGTGCCATCTTTGACCATCATGTGTTTGCTGTATTTCAGAGATGTCGGGGAAGATACAATTGGATCAATGTATGATTTCAGAAGAGTCTACCTTTATATGAGATGATTGTGAGGAGGAGCCACCGACTACTATACTACATATGGAACTAATTTTATATTGCTTGCAGCGCTTATTAACAAAAAAGTAAAAATGTGATACCCTTATGCCTATATTGCATAAGCACTTAATTAACATAATGATGTTGCAAAAGAGTGCCTCATGAATTTTTATTGAGTGTTCTTTAATGACTACTAACATTTTATGACATGGTGTGTTTTATATATAACAACCATTCCCACTCTGCTAACACATTTGTGTATTCTAATATGTAATGGAACGTACACTGGCGACACACTTTATTCGAGCTTGGCTAGTCCCACGAATTCGGGTATACCCGGGTGTATTGAGGTTTGTGACTGTTTTCTGCCCGAGTGCATTGAGTTATTTTCCAAGCAGGGATTGAAGCATTTTATTCCCGCTGGCTGCAATACTGCACAGTATATATATATATATACTGCATTACAATTCATGAATTTATGCCATCTGGTAGACACGCGAAGCATTGCAGCCTATTAAATCCTAATCATTATCATTTAACAGATCAGCCGCCCATCAGCCAGGCATGAACCCAGGCTGGGAAGGCAAACGCAACGGGGCTTGTTAGAGGTGAGGAGCGGCGCATTCCAGGTATCTGCCAGGTACATACTGGGTATTTGCTCGAATAAAGTGTGTCGGTGCAGTATGACTGTCGAAACTATGTAACAATAATAATAATAATATGAGCATGTTCATGTATAGGGCTGCTAGTTGTACGCAGCGATTTACAGACACATGTTTCAGCCTGAGGTCCCTGGCCCGTGGAACGTACAAATGTTTTTTTGCCGCATGAGGCACAGGGAGATAAAGTGACTTGGCCAAGGTCACAAGCCCACAGCCCGACACAAGCCGACAGCCCACACCGGGAATTGAACCAGACTCCCCTGCTTCAAACTATCAGTGCCAGTGTGTGTCTTTACTCAGTGAGCCACTCCTTCTCCCAATGTAAAGGACACTTACAACCAAGTAGCCATTTATTTTTAAAATCTCTTGTTACATGGGTATGTAGATAAAATGGTTTGGGACTGTAGCAAATAATGTTACTGGCCAGATGTTATGGTCCCCTCCAATGCATGATGTTCTGAATATGACATCACCATCATGTTATGAAGTACGTTTCTGTGTATATTTCATTAACCTAACTAACTATAGTTTACTGTGTTTATTAATCGTTTAGAAATACATAGTATAGTCAATATGATGATATAAGCTACCATAATAAAGCTGGTGTTATCATTTGTCGGTGTTATACATGGATCCTACACCAATTGATACACACACAAACAGTTGTCTTAAAAAGTGTGTCTATGCTAGTGATGAATGTGCTCCCGTAAGTAAACAAATAAGTACAGTTATCCCCTTTTCTCCAAACACCTCTATATTACATTAATGGAAATTATAAGGAAACATACATAAAATGTGATGAAATGTGAGTAATCATTTTCTAATACAATGCACATGAAACCTCAAGAGTAGCTAAATGCATATACATGATACAGAAAGTACATATATGTAACATTTGTGTTTAAACCAATATGTTGGGTTTTTAGTTCCAATAATTATAGGAAGATTGAGGTAGCCACATCTTATGAGAGATGTCAGCAAATATACATACCATGATCAGTCATACTGCAAATATACCTATAATGCAAAGGAACAATATATAAATTGCAAACATTGACATGCCATCTTCAGTACCGTAAAGAACACATCAAAGTGTGTATTTGGTGTTAAATGTGCAACACCATGTATATTTAATGACATTCAAAATGTAAATTAGCCTGGTGTACACATCATCTGGATGTACATGTTACACTGCACCAATAACATAGTATGTAAGCATACTAGAAGCATGAATGATTATGGGCATAATATGTGTTTTGTCTTAGCATAAGGAATAACACAATGCTAAAATATTATTGCTTTGTTACCCAAGTTGTATTCACATACACACAACTAAAGTACAATTGAAGAGGGATTATATAACCTGTGCAACAATAACATACCGGTGCCACATCCCTTTGTGCACACAGCAGAGAAAAGAAAGGTGTGCAACCCATATTCATCTGTGTCCTAACAGAAGGTTATATAAAGAAACATTATTGTTAATATAACATAATTAAACTATAAAAGTAGTACTAGGAACATATGAGTTTGTACTTACAAGAAAAAAATGAATTGATGAGATTCTGGCGTGTCTGGCCACCACTGGCTGTTTGTTCATTTTCAGCAGCTACATGGGTGGGATGCTCGTCTACCAAAGCCTCAGCTAGGTCTGACTGTACATTGTGCCTGAGTGCAACATTGTGCAAAATGCAACAGGCAAGGATAATATCAGACACTTTTTGAGGCTTGTATAGAAGAGCCCCACCAGTTCTGTCCAGACACCTAAACCTGGTCTTGAGTAGGCCAAATGTCCTCTCTATAACAGATCTTGTAGATATATGGGCTGCATTGTACCTCTCCTCTGCTTCAGTTTGAGGGTTTAGCACCGGAGTCAAGAGCCACGGCCTAATTCCGTATCCTGAGTCACCTATAATGAATGGAGCACACATAAGCTGACATTAGTGATCAAATTGTACAATGCCAACATTCCTAAATCAAAATGTGTTTTGTGTTAGAACATGTAAATGTGTACTCACCCAGCAGCCAACCAGGTTCAAAATGACCCTCTTCGAACGCATGGAAGACTGAAGAGTTCCTCAGGATAGAGGAATCGTGACTGGAACCAGGGAACTTGGGTACCACATGCATTATCCTCATCGTGGCATCACATACCACCTGTACATTGAGTGAATGGTAGTGCTTACGATTGCGGTACACATGCTCACTCTGACTAGGTGCAATCAAAGCAACATGTGTGCAATCGATTGCACCCAGCACAGATGGTATCCCTGCTATATTATAAAAGCCAGTCCTGACTTCCAGCCACTCTGTTGCCTCTGTAGGAAAATGAATATAATTCCTAGCGCGTCTATTGAGTGCATAGAGAAACTGGGTTAAGGCCCGCGAGAATGTAGATTGCGAGACCCCGCCCACTATGCCCACAGTTGTCTGGTATGACGCGGAAGCAAGATAATGTAATGAGCACAGCATTTTAACAAGCCCAGGGACTGCACGACCTCTGGCTGTGAAAAAATCTAAATCTCCCCTTATCTCCTGATAAAGAGATAAGATTGCTGCTGAACTCAAACGATAGCGACTTACAATCTCCTCCTCACTCATCCCATCTAACAGGGTTCTCTCCCTGTACAGACGCGGACGAGGCACAACTTGTCTCCTCTGTCTTCTCCTCTGATCTCCTGTCCCTCTACCTGTCCCTCGGCCTGTCCCTCTCCCTGTCCCTGTCGTATCCGCGTCACTGTCACTGTCCCTCGGTGTGTCCCTACCTTGCCCTATATCATTCTCTTGATCAGCAATCATGTCATAGAAAAGAATGTTCCTCCGTCTCCTAAACAATCGCAACATTTTGAAATGAGTAGCTGTGAATGAGCAGGTAATGTGCGTCCTTTAAATAGGTATGTGATGATGTCAGGTGACATAGTAAAATGCAAGGTGTTACATTAACATAATAAAGTACTTCTGTGGCAAGCTGTGTGTAGTTGTTGTTATAAGTATTTGTTGTGTGTATTCTGCAGGGAATGATGATATTTGCCAATGATGTGACGTGAAGCTTTGTACAAAGATTGGTTGAAAATAAATAGTGTAATGTGCAATGCATGTAACACTTGTGAACGCAAGAGTCAGTCATGTAATGAGACAAAAAGGCTGAGATTGACGTGGGAAAAGTTTTGTGTAACATGTGTAATTATCCATGTTATTGTCACATGTTGCCAACAATGAATAGTCGTGTGCATATGCATGCATTTCTGTAATGAGGATAGTTGCTATAGAATGAGTTAACAAGGTGTCCCAATGCTGAATTACTGTACATGTGTGTATAAGTTAGGTTGAAGTGCTTGTAATGCTACGGTTACAATGTAAACATGCAATGTGATTGAGCGTCCAATAAGTGACGTCATGAAAATAGGGAGGACCCAAACCTAGATGTAAACATGAGAATTTAGATGTACATGAAGGTTTAAAGATGCGTGACACATTACAAGCATTGTGTAATGTAAAGGAACATGAATATACGGTGCATGTGTGACATGTGTGACATGTGTAACATCATATAAATAATTGTCGCTCAGTTCAGTAAAATGTGTGATATGATGTGAGGTTCTCCTTTAAGAGTGTAGTATAGTATTTTCCCTTGCCACATCATCACATGATGAGTAATGTGACCCGCAAATGCTGAAAACATGTAAAAGTCGAATGTTATGCAAATAAGACACGTCAGCTGTGACACAATGCAGGGAATGCCCCCACACTGTAATGCAAATCCCCCTTGTATTGTGAGCAATGAAACGTAAACAGTACTATACTGTTATACGTCCCCGCTCCATTGACTTCCATTGATGTACAGAAGATGTTTTTTTTCTAAGTGCCGTTCCGGCAGCCTTAGCGATCGTTCTCCCGTCCAAACTGCCAACTTTAGTTGGCGGGAGAAATCGGCCATAACATCTCAATTTCGTAGTGCCGATCAGCCCCGATAAGCTGTTTTTTTTTGTTGAATCCAGCCGATTTAAAAAAGTGGCGATCAGTGTCGAAAACAGGCTTATCGGCAGGCGACTGGCCATAACCAAATTATCGGCTCCGAAACCTGGCGATATGAAGCACTTATCGGCGCTTACTGAATCTCAAACCCAATTTTGGCTATAAAATGGCCATATTTCCCTTATCAACGCTTACTGCATGAGGCCCCTAGAGTCATCAATGATTATAACAGGTACTTCAGAGGAATTAGTGTACTTGCCTCTGAAGTGGGAGTCCCTGAATCAACAATAGGCATATCAAGCACTGCAGGGGAAACAGAAAAAGGGGAACCTGCTTTTATATCTAGGGCTTTATAACTAGCAAGGTTAAAGCAGATACTGCAGGAGAGTCAGAGAAAGGGGGACTTGACTTTTAAACAGGATCTTTTGATTCTGTAATAATTACATCAGACACTGCAGGAGGATCGTTGAAAGGGAAACCTGACATTAAAGAAGGAGTCTTAGAGTTAGTCATAGGTATACCAAACACTTTAGGGGAACTTTCCTTTGAATCTAGGGTTTTAGAACCAGCAAGGGTTACAGCACTTACTGCTGAGAAAACAGGGAAAGGTGTACTTAACTTGTAGAAACAGAAGCCGTGGAGACTTCATCTTTTGGCTCCTGGAATGCAACGTTAGCTTGGGGCCCCCAAGAAAACAAAAGGGTTACCCCAAAGGGGTTAGGCGCAGGATTTGAAGCAGAGACTTGACCGCAGAGGGACTGCAACATAGCATAGTTTCCATCTTCCTTTCCAATGTAACAATGTGTTTTGAGTGAGTCTCCACGAGTTGGCCCTGGAGGGATAGCACCCTCCCTACCTCAGCGGGGTCCATGTTTGGCCTGAGCATTATGTAACGTTGCTCGTCTCTGAATAGGAAGCGGACCCGCAGGGCTGAGGTAGGGCTTTAAGATCACCAACCAGAGCCAGGAGACAGAGTCATGTTAGAGTAGTCATGATCCAGGCTCTGGCCATAAGGTTAATGATCTGAAGGTGGCCATACTCAAAGGCAATCTTAGAACACGGAAAGAGAGACGGTTGCATGAATACTGTTCGGGACACTTAGATCCGCGAGATCGCAGTTTCATGAGTCACTGCTGACACAAGAGAACTCTTTTTCCATGAGTGCTAAAGGCCATATCTATACATGCTGCACTATATGATTGCACACACAGCTGTCTCTTACACATACAAATACTCCATGTAATTCCATTCCTGTATACCAATAGGCACCACATATTATCTACACACACTTTTACTAATGCAACATCCTCTTACATTTCCACACCTATCCACACCATTAGTATACACTCCCACTCAACACACACCTTTTGTAAAGCACTGTGTACACTGTGGGCGCTTTATAAATTTACATACATACATATACACAAATACACACACACACACTCTTACATCACTAACATTCAGGGACTATTTAACACTTCAAGTCATAAATCGCATTCAGTACTGGGGGGGAGGGGTAGGATTCAGTCACAGATAAACTTCCAAAAAGCACTGTTTTTAAGTTAAACCTTGCTTGCTGTATTCATTGTAACAACGCTGGAAGAAGAGATCAGTGAATCTCGAAAGCTCGCTCAAATAAAAGCATTTTGTTAGCCACATAACGGTATTGTCTATTCATTATATTATATATTTTGATTTTGATTATATATATATAATTCATTTTTGATTATTACAACTCGGCTAACATGGTACAGATACCTCTACATATATGTATCTATATATATATATATATATATATATATATATATATATATATACACAGGTAAACCCCGTTAAAACGCGACCCATTATAACGCGAATCGGTTATAACGCGGTTTTCACGTGGCTCCCGTTTTCTTTAAAAACTGCACACTGCACTGCACACTCTCACTGCACACACTGCACACTCTCACTGCACACACTGCTCACTGCACACACTGCAAACAGCACACACTCTCACTGCACACACTGCACACAGCACACACTGCACACAGCACACACTGCACACAACACACACTGCTCACTGCACACACTGCTCACTGCACACACTGCTCACTGCATACACTGCTCACTACACACACTGCTCACACTGCTCACTGCACACACTGTTCACTTCACACACTGCACACACTGTTCATTGAACACACTGCACACTAATCACTGCACACACTGCTCACTGCACACACTGCTCACTGCACACACTGCACACACTGTTCACTGCACACACTGCACACTGCACACTGCACACTGCTCACTGCACACTGCTCACTGCACACACTGCTCACTGCACACACTCTCACTGCACACACTTTCACTGCACACACTCTCACTGCACACACTCTCACTGCACACACTGCACACACTGCACACTGCACACACACTGCTCACAGCACACTGCACACACTCCCAGCACTCACTGCACACACTCCCAGCACACACTCTACACTACACACACACTACACTGCACGCACACACTCTACACTGCACACACACACTCCCACTGCACGCTCCCACTCCCACTGCATGCTCCCACTGCACGCACACACTCCCACTGCATGCACACACTCCCACTGCACGCACACACTCCCACTGCACGCACACACTCCCACTGCACACACTCCCACTGCAGGCACACACTCCCACTGCACGCACACACTCCCACTGCACGCACACACTCCCACTGCACACACTCCCACACACTCCCACTGCACACACTCCCACTGCACACACTCCCACTGCACACTGCACAGACCAGACACTCCCAGCACTCACTGCACACACACTCACTGCACACACTCTCACTGCACACTGCTCACAGCACACTCTCACAGCACACAGCTCTCACAATACACTCACATGTCAGCAGCCCACCCCTCCCCTCACATGTCAGCAGCCCCCTCATGCTCTGACCTCTCCGGAAGAAAAAAAAACACACGGCTCCCGGGGGCTGGGAGGGAGAGGGAGGGGAGAGGGAGGGGGCTGGGAGGAGAGGGAGGAAGGAGGGATGAATCGCCGCCGTTTTTTTAAACTTTTTTTTTTTTAATTTATTTAATTAACTGGCGCCCGGCCAGAGTCATTGCGGGCCCCACAGAGAGGCCAGACGGGCCGCATGTTGTGCAGGCCTCTTCCTTCCTTCCCTCCTCACTCCCTCCCTCCCTCCCGATCAGGCACGCGGCGGCCATTTTAAAAAAAAATTATATACAGTGTTCGACAAATCACCCAAAAAATCTACTCGCCCAACCAAAAAATCTACTCGCCACCTAGTACCACACGTGTGCTGCTTGGGCCAATAGGAGCTCGCCACGATGTTAAATCCACTCGCCCGGGGCGTGCAAATGTATAGGTTTGTCGAACACTGTAATATATATATATATATATATATATATATATATATATATATATATATATATATATATATATATATGCAAATACAACTGTATGATATATATATATATATATATATATATATATATATATATATATATATATATATATTCATGTAGAGGTATCAGTACCGTGTTAGCCGAGCTTCAATAATCAAAAAATAAATAGATGATACCGTTCTGTGGCTAACGAAATGCTTTTATTTGAGAGCTTGAGAAAGGACCGGGAGGTCCGAAACGTCGCTTCTTTTTCCCTGCTGTTACCCCTGATGCTTGTGTTTCTACATTAAATTGTTTTTGCATTTGAAGTGGTGAGTGCTGCGGATTTTGTACATCAAGATTTTGTCTATTTGTGCTGCTGGATGGTGATCCTGGTTGCACTGCTTGCACCACAACTGACCAGATAAGTTGCTTTCCTTATACTTTCCCCTATTGAGTGCCCTGAACATTCTTGTGTGTCTATTTATATATATATCCCTCTACTGCTAAAACACTAGCACATGCCCTTATTTCCTCCTCTCTCAAATATTGTAACCTGCTGCTGTCTGGCTTACCTGCCTATTACCTGTCTCCCCAACAATTTATCCTAAATGATGCTGCTAGAATCACTTTAATCTCTCCTAAATCTGTCTCAGGGCATCTACTGCTGAAATCCCTCTTCTGGCTTCCTATTAAAACCTGTAACTTTGTAATCACTTACAAAATTGCCTTCCTCTCTTTTAAAACTAAACATTCTTCTGCCCTTCTTTACATCTCAGCCCTACGTTCTCGCTATACACCTGCCCGAACCTCACATTCTGCTTTACGATGTCTTTTGTATCTAAAGCCCTCTCCAGCCTAAAACCTCTCACTCACTGTCCCACACCTCTGGAATATTCCTCCCCTTAATATCTGACTATCCCCCCACATTTAGGACATTTCTTAAAACACACCTATTTAATAAACATATGGGTAGATCCGCTTGTTCATACTATACATCTCATATGCTTTGACCTTGACCCTTTGCATATGCACTTACCATAATACCCTACTACTGTCTCTGAAAATTCTCCCTACTTTCCACTTAGATTGTAATTTCTTCCTAGCCAGGACTCGTGTCACATGTACAGCCGCGGCCCCTTTTATTCTCCAACATCTCCAAATTTTTGCGGGATTTTTTTCCGAATGCCACTCACTTCACCGCACTTCACCGCACTTCACCACGTTCATGCCGCATTCTGACCACATTCATACCGCATTCATACCGCATTCACGTTGCATTCGCAACCGCAGTTGATGTGTTTATTGATAATGGTTCGGATTTAATTGGTTGCAATTCTTCGCGTATCCGCCAGGTGGCAAATATTCATGAATTGTAATGCGCATGCGCTTCAGTAATGTGTCGACTTGCAGGTGTTTAAAAAAAATACCACAGTGGTCCATTGTAAATTGGCCTTGGGACTGAAGGAAGAAGTTACAATAATGTATCAATTTAGGCTTTTCATATTAAAAGAAAACAAGCACAGTTTCTGGTCTGGTTATTGTCCTGACAGTCCCGCCATGAGTGCACAACTGCAGTCCGTGTTCCAAAAACCCGACAGAATGTACACTTATTTAATATGGGCCGCGATTAATGCAACAGATGATAAGATGGCAACAGTTGTTCAAATTTATCAATATTTATCGAAAACTATGACTTTTACACATTTTCGCCAGATGCTCATGTGTGGAAGCGTGCAATAAGGAAAAGTTATGTAGCGATCCATTTTTTTTCGTATTGATCCCGATTTTATTGGAGGGTATTGGTGTGTATCATCGGGTTTTTCCCGTATCTATGATCATGAAGACGGCAAAAGACGAAAGGTCATGTTAAAACCAACTAAGAAACGTCAGTCGCTGGCAAGCAATGCGACAGCGACAGCTTCCAATAACGGTCCTACCGTCAGTGAAAACCTGGTGACCTGTAACCCTTGCTGTCTGTCCCCGCCCGGAATCCTGCAGCCTGAGCCGGATTTCGTCTTTGTATTACTGCTGTGAAGCGCTATGTACCTGGATTGCCCTATTTTTGTTATTGAAATTCAGTATGTGTCCAGCAGATGGCACACTGAATATCTTTGTCCATGCCCATGGTGAAAGGCACAAGAACTTAACATGTGTTTCTATCTCATACTATATAATTGAAAGCACTGTATGCCTGCCTGTCTGGATGTCCGGTGTCCCTAGGGGAAATCTCATTGTTCCCTTTGGCCGCCCCCGCACACCTCTCATTGGCCTGAGGCGGAGTGACGGGCCAAAGGACACACAGTGTCACACACACACACACACACACACACACACACACACACACACACACACACACACACACACACACACACACACACACACACACACACACACACACACACACACACACACACACACACACACTGTCACACACACACTGTCACACACAGTGTCACACACACACACACACACACACAGTGTCACACACACACACACACACACACACACCTCACCCCCCCAAGCTCATCCCCGCCCCACAAGCTCACACCCCCCACCCCCAAGCTCACACCCCGGCGCCGCTACAGTCAGCGGGGGGGCCACAACACGCTGCCTCCCGCCTCACATCCACGTGGGAGCGGCCGGATGGGTGAGGAAGCGGCCGGATGGGTGAGGCAGCATAACCACAGGCCTCGCCGCACGCTCCTCGGCACCGCCTCACCTCTCCCACCCCCCCTCACAGCAAAGCCCAGCCTACCTGGCGCTGCCTGCAATTCTCCTCGCCAGCGGGGGGGGGCTCCCGCCAGCCTTGCAGGAGGGACCCCACACATGCCCCGTGCTGCTCACCCCCCCTCCACATGCCCCGTGCTGCTCACCCCCCTCCACATGCCCCATGCTGCTCACCCCCCTCCACATGCCCCGTTCTGCTCTCCCCCCTCCACATGCCCCGTGCTGCTCTCCCCCCTCCCCCCTCCACATGCCCCTGCAGCTTCCCCCCCCTCCACATGCCCTCTGTCTGGCTCCCATCCGATCCCTGCCCCTCCGTACCAGATTACTGCAGGGTCCGGCTCCCAGCCTGCACGAGGAAGATGCTGCTGACTGTAAGGTAAGCAGCTCCCCCCCCCCTCCCCCACACATTCCTTCATCTCCAGCCTGATCCCTCCGTACACACACACACACACACACACACACTATATATATATTTCTATACATAAGACACACACACACACACACGTAGACACACACACATGTAGACACACACACACAGATGTAGACACACAAACATGTAGGCACACACACACGTAGACATACACACACACGTAGACACACACACACACACACGTAGACACACACACACACACACACCTATACAGACACAAGTATACACACAGACACACGTATACACACAGACACACGTATACACACAGACACACGTATACACACAGACACACGTATACACACACACACACACGTATACACACAGACACACGTATACACACAGACACACGTATACACACAGACACACGTATACACACAGACACATGTATACACACACACGTATACACACACACATATATACACACACATATACACACACACGTATACACACGTACACACACACGTATACACACGTACACACACACGTAGACACACGTATACACACACACATGTAGTCACACGTATACACACACACACACGTAGGCACACACACACGTAGACACACGTATACACACACATGTAGACACACACGCGTACACACACGTGTACACACACACGTATACATACACACGTAGACATACGTATACACACAGGCACACGTATACACGCAGACACACGTATACACGCAGACACATGTATACACGCAGACACACGTATACACGCAGGCACACGTAGACACGCAGGCACACGTAGACACGCAGGCACGCGTAGACACGCAGGCACACGTAAACACGCACACACGTAGACACGCAGACACACGTAGACACGCAGACACACGTAGACACGCAGACACACGTAGACACGCAGACACACGTAGACACGCAGACACACGTAGACACGCAGACACACGTAGACACACGTAGACATGCAGACAAACGTAGGCACACACACGTAGACACGCACACACACACATACACGTAGACACGCACACACACGTAGACACGCACACACACGTACACACGCACACACACACACACACACACACACACACACACACACGTAGACACACACACGTAGACACACACACGTAGACACACACAAACACGCACGTAGACACACTCACGTAGACACACACACGTACACGTAGACACGTACACACACACACACACGTACACGTATATTCACACACATGTACACGTACACACACACACACATGGAGTCATACACACACACGTAGACATACACACACACACGTATACACACACACACATGTATACACACACACACATGTATACACACACACATACATGTATACACACACATGTATACACACATAATGTATACCCATATGTGTATACACACACACACAAACATGTATACACACACATGTATACACACACAAATGTACACACACACACACAGACATACACACACACGTACACATACACACACACACACATGTATACACACACACACACACACACTTATACACACACACACACACACACATACAATGTATATACACAAACATGTATACACACACACAAACATGTATACACACATGTATACACATACACACACACACACACACACACACACACTATCCCCAGCAACACCACATCAGCACACCGGTATCCCATGCCCCCCCCCAGCACACTGGCATTCTCGGCCCCCCACCATTCCCAGCCCCCATCAACACTCACACATTGGCATCTTCGCACCTCCCCCATCGGCACACCCACATCCGCACCCCCACATCAGCAACAAACCCTCCCAAATCAGCACACCGATACAATCACCATCAGTACAGCCACCGCAGCAGTACCACCGCACACCGCCATGGGCCGCGTGGACCACTCTCCACCCAAATGCCACCCCCACACCACAAACATTCCGGGCAACGCTGGGGCTCTCAGCTAGTACAATATATACGTAGCAGGGTCATCCCTGACAAATATTCTGCCTTTCTCCTGGCAGTAAGCCCTGGTACAGCAGGCCGGCCAGTAGTCATCATGGGGTTTTCTCCCTTCATTGGTGCTGCCCCTGAGTGTCATAGGAGGTGGTTACAGCAGGTTTGAGATTGCCCAATCCTGGGACAGACCTGGTGCCTCTCCTGGCTGTACTTTAGGACAGACACCGCCCACCTTCTGTGGTTGTTCCTTCCCTCTGAGGAAGGCAGGTCACACAATTGGGAACCTGAGATTGGGGCCATATGCTTTTTCCTCTGGGGGAGAGTGAGTGTGGACCATAACTCTGCCTCTGCTAGGGAGGTGGGGAAGAGGTAGGGCGCCTGCGGATGCCCTTGGCCTGTAGTGATGTTCCAGGGACCATCTTCAACGAGACCTGATCTGACAGACTGTATCCAGCAGAAGACTGCTGTTTAACTGTTACTGCAGAGTAAAGTAATAAACCCGTTCCTGTTTTTTTTTATACCTCCTGCTTGGTGCGTGACCTTACTGGGGGGAGAGGTAATAACTTCTACTGTGGAAGATCACCTTCAGTTCCTGGAGTCCATGGCAGATGAAGGCGCTGCACTGCTAAGTAAATATGTGAGGTATGAGTCCCAGAAGTCTGTTCCTGTGTCCCCACTACCATCGGCGGACGACTCAGCCCTCCTGTTGCCAGCAGGTATATGCACCATACACACTGTAATGGCCCCTATCTATGATCGGGTGGGGAAAACACCGTTACATATAACATGTGCCTTTAATCCCATTGCAACCAGCATCCCTCACCTTCCCCCTGCAGTTCCAACTATCTAGAAATACCATCCCAGAACGGCACACAACAACACAGCGCCATGGCTCAAGCTCCTGCACATGCAGCAGTCAATGTGCCTGTACCCCCCACAGCACCACAAGAACTATTAATGCAACAAAACAAACCCAAAAGAGAAAATGTTGATGAACACTCTATTCCCTGACAGAAGTTATGAAATCACAGTATGCTTCAAAATATAACTTTTATTTACATTATCCTAATAAAAAATATATGTGATGTAACTCCAAAATTGATAGTGAATCAGAAGCAATGCCTATAGAAAAAAACTTTAAAAATGAACTGTCTTCCTGTCTCAAAATAGATCAACCCCTCATGTGGCCATGTGAAATCAATCCACTGTTGTAGTCACTCACTCTACTGGGATTAAAATATATTAAACATTGTCTGAATTGACCCTCTGCACTTAAACAGCTAACTAAAAGAATTTTATCCTTTGCTTCCAGCTCTATATGAGAAGCGTTTTATAAGCCTATTCCTAACATTTGACTGGCCATTATACTAGAAGCACCAGTGAGTAAAGTTTCATCAACCTAGATGTTTATGTACTAATACCCACAAATTATATGTAACATTACTGTGTGTCTGTGTGTGTATTTTCCATCCTGCATATCAGAGATATACAGTATTCTACTTTTAAGTTGAAGATACAAAATAAGGAGTCACTGAGTATTAAACCATAACAACCCTCATAACCATTATTGGGGATTGACCACACATGAGCCAATGAGAGGTTGATCTATCTGTAGGTACAGTACATTGAATTTTATGATAAATACACCTTTGCACCACCTATTGTTACTGTAAAGTACTACAGTAGCCGCCAAACTCTATTTGCAAGCTTCGGGTCACCCGTGGGCCGTGTTGTGCAAAGGGATTACACTAGATTTATCGCAGTGCCGAAAACAGTAAGCACTAAGCATACATAAGTGACTTATCAAGGCCTTTAAGGATAAAATGCCTACGGGTATTCAGTAAGACTTGATAAGTCAGTGATAAAGGGCTGAATCACCAAATTTTTCTCTCGTTAAAAACACATCATGGGTGAGTGGTGATAAGCTCTTATCACCAGGTTCTAAAATGTGTGCAATTCTAGTAGCATAGATTAGGTTATGAAGGCTTATTGAGGCTCTAGAATTGTGAATTTCTCCCAAAATCCTCACGCCAGGAAAAGTTGGCGATTCTCCACAGGTTCTGCCCGGCTGCAGTAATCTTTGGCAGCAACGGAGGGGGACATCTCTACCAGGACGCGATGCCGGGGCGAGTCAGTCGCTCGGGCGACCATACTTATGGAGCTGCCATGCTCTTGGTTTGCCTGGAGACCTGCACCCGACACCCCTGGGGCACTCAACTCACCCTCAGGAACCTCGGAAGTAATGGATCCCAGTCCTGGGACCATCAGCCCCGTCACAGAAGGCTGGAACTGTAGTTGCAGCGCACACGGGTCCACAGCAGGGTCCACAGGGGTCACTTTGGGTGGTACTGGACCACAAAGGCATCCAGGCACGTTGATAAGGGCACAGTGGCCCTCGTCGTCCGTGACTGGGTAAATGAATGAGACCGCACCGGTCGGTGTGGAGACTCGTGAAGAAGAACACATACCTCAGCTGGTACCGGACTGGCAAGCCGCAACTAGAATTCGCCACAGTGCTGGCACCGTGCCTCTATACCGACAGCTCCTTTGAGCAGCCGACAATGCGGGCAGATACACCACAGATGAATCTAGTTATTCACTTGGACAATCAGGTAGCCACCTGAAAGCGTGTAGTTGGTAACTTCCAAGTCATCTTTAGCAGCTGAGTTGGACGCCATGAGGTAGTCTGGAACAGATTGCTTAGGCTCCTCTCTCTTACTCCACTCAAAGATGAATGAACACTTGGTGGGCAGTACAGAAACTCCTTCCAGCACTAGGCACACTGTGATAGGCTGGTAGGGAATAGCTCTTCCCCTGGGTGGAATCAAAGGCAGGGCTATTTCAGTACAAGGCTGGCCTGACTCAGGATGAACCAATCAGCATAAGGAGCAGCACCCTCCATTTGACACTGAAAGGATGCAAGTATTTTTGCAGAAGTTTGCATTATGCATTTGCAAACCCATGCAGTTTGCTGTTTCTTGGCAGGAGCGCCATTTTGGGACTCATGCACATGCCATCACATGGTGACCGCCATGTTTAAGACACTCCTTGCACACAGTCCCTCCGATCTGTGCGGGGATCTATTTTTCTTATGTTGCAGATATTCTGAGGCAGAAGTTACCTTCCAGTTAGGCAAACCCCCCTTCAGTAAGCAGCACACAATAATTTTAATTCAAAGCGTCTGTGGCTCCCTGTGCATCAGCTGCTAGGTGTACAGCTATAGTTCCTCCAGCAGAGGTTCTGGAGATCTTAACCTACAATCAGAACCTCCCCTCCTCAGACACTATCCTGCATACTGTCTTGCCACCCCTCTTGAACCAGACACTGCAGTCCCCTTCCAAAGGTTTCTGAACCCTGGGCAATCAGAACAACCTCTCCAGGCGCCCTACACCTATCTATCCTCAAGGTGACAAGACCAGAACAATAGCAGTTTCTTCAGAACAAGACTTCTCATTAGGCAGACTAGGCCACAGTTCCCTGGTGGGGAATATGGTCCCTATTAGGCTGGGGCCACCTGGAAACTATACCTAGTCCCCCTCCCTTCTTTGCACTCCATCTGAAAGCGTATATTCTTCTGTACCTTTCTTGCTGTTTTGCTCTCACTGCAAAAGCCTGCCCTGATCTCAGCAGCACCTCCAAATGTAGCACTGCTCCCCCCCACCCCCTGTGGGAGATAAACAGCTTCTGCTACCTAGGGTGTGGTGCGAGTACTTGTCAGGGGCAGGAGAGCTGATCTGATCTGCGGTGATAGGGAGACCAGGACAGGCTTAGGTTCTTCCTCTGAGCTGCTTCTCAGGGTGCTTAGCACCTCCAGCCGTAGTGGGCTCCAGGGTGTCCAAAGATCAGTCCCCACTATTGCACACTTCTTCCCTCCTGCCCAGGAACTGACACTTAGACAGGAGTATGATAAACAAGGGTCTTTATTCTGGTAATCACTGCAGATGTTCCACATACAGTGGTGCAGGGTCTCAGAGGCTCCAGGCCTCTGGATGATGCTTGCCCCAGATAGTCCTGGGCATCTGATGGGTTCCTATCAGATGTTCCCCCGCTGGGAGCCGGGGGTGAGCACGCTCATCCCGGATGGGAGAGACTCACAGCCCTACTGCTCTCTTCCTCCTCCAGAGCAGGATTGGCTAAATTTGGCACTGCCCCACATCAGGAACCAGAATGGACGGGCTCATGGTCTATACCTATCCCGGATAGGCTTACACAGGCCATGAGTCACCATCTTACTTCTGTCCATCAGAGAGGAGCATGTAGGACCCCCCCGGTCACAAGCCCACAGAACTAACCTGTCACAGCCTGCAGATAGCAGGAACTTACATAACAGGGGGAAAGACAGGCAGAATAAACATACCCTGTTACATATACAAAGGAAAGACAGGGCTAATGCCAGTCTGGAGTAAATGATAAAATATTTAGGTTTCTTTTTTTATAAATACGATTGAACCCCTTTAATATGAGCTTCGGGGACTCCCTGATCCACGAAATATGCACCCAGGATGATATCACGGCTTCCTATTGGCCCATGTGACTGGGACATTTAAACCTGAGCAGGAGATACTGGTGCTTCCTACAGAGGTAAGTATCTCAGGAAGCACGGGGTCCCTGGAGCTGAAATTAATGGGGTTGAGCTAAGGAGACCCCCTGCTTCATTCCTATTAAAATAAAATCATGTTGGGACAGATTTAAGTCGCCATTTCATATTTCACTTTTTGGGACTTATCTGTAGAAATCCTCAAGCCAAAGGAACTGAACGATCGAAGTGGATTTAAATCTGCCCCCAAAAAGTTGTCCATCTCTACACAACCCTACTTATCCTTATCAACACTGCAAGCACCATTCCTATGAACACAAACACTGTACTCACTTTCCCTGTAATTGCCAAACACTGCCCTTGCCTTCCCTGTCATTACCAACACTGCATGCACCCTCCCTATCATCACTAAGACTGTACTCACCTTTCCTATGATTACCAACATTACATGCACTCCTCCTGACATTACCAACACAGCACGTACCCTCCCCCTTGTCATTAACAACACAGCACAAATTAATTTTCTTTAGGTATCTAGACAAGAAAATCTATCTATGACATCCAGGGCTGCCAAGAGGGGGGGACAAAGGATACTGGCGTCCCGGGCCCCGTGAGTCAGGGGGGCAGGCCGAGCGCCAGTTAAACAAAAAAAAATTGCCGGGTCTCCCTATTGGCAGCGCCGGAAGTCAGCAGCTGGCCTATGCTTCCGGCGCGCCGACGTGATAGGGAGGCCCGGCGCATGCGGGAGCAGCCTTTGGGACAGGTGCCTGCTGCCAAGACCTCTCCCCTTGCTGCACCGTGACCGGGCCACCCCCTGCGCAACGCCCTCCCTGCAGCATCGCTCCCACCACCGGAACACACCATGCGCATCCCCCCCCCCTGCAGCACTGGACCACCCCCTGCAGGCTGTAGCATCGCCCCCCCCCCTACCTGCAGTAGCGGCCCTCCCCAGCCTCATCCAGCCGGCTGCAGCACCGTGCCACCCCCTGTAGGCTGCAGCATTGCCCCGCCACCCTACCGGCAAGATCGTGCCCCTCCCCAGCCTCATGCAGCCGGCTCCTCACTCCCCCCTCCCCTACCGCTTCCACCTTCCCCCCTACCGGCATCTACTGGACCCGGCCTGATCATCCACAAGGTAAGTCTTTTTTTTAAATATGTATTGGGGGGCTTGGGGGAATTTTTATATGTATTGGGGGTGTTGCGGGAATTTTTATATGTATTGGGGGCTTGGGGAGTTTTTTTTTTTAAATCTGTTTGATGTGTGTGTGTATATATATATATATATATATATATATATATATATATATATATATATATATATATATATATATATATATATATATATATATACACCTTGAGTGCTGTTTTTTGTCTCCTTGGTGGGACACCTAGTTTCCTATATACAGTATATATATATATATATATATACACACACAGGAAGGGGGAGTGGAAGGGGGCTAATTTTTGCCTTATTATGTGATCCCATTTTTGCTCCTTAGCGCCCCTTCCCCTCCCTCCCTCCCTCCTTCCCTTCCTTCCCCCTTTCCCCCCCTTCCCCCCCCTTCCCCCCCTTTTCCTCCCTCCATCTTCCCCTTTCCCTCCCATCCCCCTTTCCCTTTTCCCCCCCATCCCCCTTTCCCTTTTCCCCCTTTTTTCCTCCACGCCCCCTTCCTGTTCCTTCCTTTCCTTTATGTCTGCTTTTTCAACTCTTACAAGCAAATCTGCATTCACTATTCATTTCTCTTGGTAGCATGTTAGAGTGATATTAGTATATTTATTGTTGTTGCACTATTGATAGTGATTTTTATTAATACTGTGCATCTGGAGTATATATTTTCACCTCTTCATGTATTTTTAATACTGCACTTTCATTTTTGGTTACAGGACCTGTTGCTGCTGGTGATGTGACATCATCATGCTCACACGGCTCAGTGCCCCTGCTCCCTATTGCAGTCTGCTTCTACCTACACTCCCATGGTTACAGACGCTTTAGTTGCATCGCCATGGCAATGGGGGATACCTTAGAATGACTGGTGTGCTCACTGGCTCCACCCGCAGGCGCACATGTGCGGTGTTTCTGGCATTGATAGCTAAGTGTAAACAGAGGAGTGGTGAGGCTGAGCTGCTGCACAGTGATGACAGAGCTCCCATGCGCCTACAATACTCCCGTTTTTAATTACAATCAGCTGGTTCTTGATTATGCACACAGGTGGGTGATGGGTATATATGTTTACCTTTGGCAGTGTTCTCCAGCATGCCCCTGAGGAAGGTCCTATACAGGACCCAAACGTTGGATTTATATGTGCCTGCTTTTTTTTTTTTTTTTTCCAAATACACTTTTGCAATATACCTTGAGTGCTGTTTTTTGTCTCCTTGGTGAGACACCTAGTTTCCTGTTATTTTTGTTGAACAAGCACCTATTTCTTTGGAGCCTTTGAAGTGCCTGCTGTTATCTTTTTATATATATATATGTAGCCCTCTTACCCCCACCCTAAGTGAGATTGAGATGGGTAGGTGTATCTGACTACTTATCAGTGTGGTGCTGTACCTGTTTGGCAACCAGGAGGGATGAGCTTCCGCCACGGGGAATCTGGGGTAAATTACTCTTACTACTACTATATGGCGCAGCGCCTCCACCTGTGATGGCTCCCAGCAGAGCGGGAGTTCTTCCTCGCAGGACACATACAAATGAACACATACACTAGATGTAAAATAGCAACGGTCTTTACTATATGCAGAATGTAACTTAACACATACATCAGCAATACACAGCAAGATATATGTACCACCCTCTGCCACTAGCTGGCAACTATAACCTTGCCACTAACTGGGCTATAACCTCCTTAGCCCCTAACTGGGCTATATCTTTACACCCCCTTCCCAACCCCGTGTCCAAAGAGTCCAAGCCCACCCAAGTGTGTGAACAGGCCTGTCACATGTGAGGAGCAAGTTAAAGTTGGTGCACTTGTGGAAGGTTGTAAATACCTGCCCAGGTGTCTCTACACCTGGGTGTCTTCGCAAAGGATCTACCGGCGCCACTTGGTCCAGCGCCGATCTGTACCTCCGCGTGGGATGGGGTCCAGCCGAACGTCCCACCATAAGGACAGTCTCTGTATTAGCAACACCGCATACAGGAACATGCAGCAGACTCTATCACTGGTCCCTGCACTAGGAACTGCAGCAGGGCCTCTCTCTCTTCCTGCACTAAGGAACGGCACAGGATCTGTCACTAGGTCCCTGCCTAGCACACAGCTGAAGGGGCACAGGGTCCTTACCTAAGGGCCTGTCCCTATGAACACCCACCCTCTCTAGTGGGGAGTCAGGACCTCAACTCTAGCCTGGGGATTTCTGGCCTAGAGCAGAAGCTCGCAGCTCTCTGCCCCCCTTCTTTCCCCCTCTGAGTCCTCAGCCTAACTGACTCATGTGCTTCACAACAATGTATCAAATCCCCTGCTGCAGAGAATCTTCAAGTCTCAGTGGCTGGCTGGCTGCAGGTGACAGGGATCATAGGGCATTCCCCAGAGGCTGCTGGGAGATGTAGTCCACTCAGGACCTCTTTCCTATGGGGACCGCGTGCGCGATCTCTACTGTGCCTGTGCGAAGATGTAATGGCCGCCGCTATGCTTAACTGCGTCTTCGCAACCTCCCAGAGCTCCTGCACACTTGTAATCGCCACCGCTACCCTTGCCAACCTCTGCGCATTGCGCGAACCTCGCGTCACAACCAAGATGGCGGCGCCCACCGGGAGAAGTCGCCGTCCCCTTACCCCACTGCCACAGGGGTAAGACAGGGAGCAAAGGGACATCAGGGAAACCGGGAGTGACCACCTTACACTCTCCCCCTGGTTGAAACACCAACGTCCCCGCTTGGAAAACAGTGTCACATTACATAAAGTTACACAATAAAAATGCATTGCATAAACTGTACAACTTAACATGTTGACTGTAACATCACTGATACTGCTGCGGCACAGTTTATTCGAGCATTTGCCCGTTCTGTGCCGCAGCAGTAGCCTGGCGCGCGCCCGAGTGTGACGGGCGCACGCCGAAGCAGCGGAAGAGCGCCCTCCGATCGGGGCGCTCTCCCTACCACTGCCGGGTCCGCCGGGTCCCCCGGAACCCCCTGCCGCTGTCCCGCGATCGCGGGACACCAGGGCTCCCTCGGGGAGCCCCTGGACACGCGTGCAGGGGGCGCACGCTCCCGATGACGCGTGACCGCGCGTCTATGACGCGCGGCACGCCGAGGGGCGGCCACTAGCAAGCCGGGAGATTTCCCGGCTTGCGGTACCGACCACACTTCAATAAAGTGTGTCGGTAGTGTACATGGCATATCACACACAGTAATACCCGAGGCCAGCTGAGTATTAGCTGTTGGCTGAGACCAATTTTGAGGTGCCCCTAACTGATTATGTGGGGGTACCTCACTTTGACTTTGGTGAGCCTCTGCCTGGGTAGTCTCCGTTACCGACACTGGAGTCTCTGTAGACTCTTTGAGATTGTGGTCATGTGCAACAGTCACTGGTTCCATACTACTTCCTCCCCCTGGTGGAAGGAATAGCACAGTGTCTCTTGGCCAGACCTTTACCCGGCCATCCGCGGCATGGATGCGGTAGGCCAGGAGATCTTGACCTTTTCCGTGGTCCACCACATGGTGAATGGAGCGCTCCTTTTTGTGCTTAAAGGAGGCAATTTTCACGGGATCAGTCACAACCCAGTCTTTGTCCCTAAGCACTTGGGAGGCTTCCGTTGGAAGCGAGCGATTAGCAATGTCTTTGTACTCAAAGTCTCTGTCACATTCTGCAGGGGGTAAAGGGTTGATACCTTACCACTGCGGTGATTCACGGTGGCCAACAGGTCCTTGGGGACGCTGCCAGTTCCCACCTCGGTGGTCTGGGGACCTGTCCCCGGCACTTCTGGGGAAGTCCACTCACTTTCTGGGCACTCGGGAGCGTTGGATCCCAGTCCTGGGACCAATGGGGTTGGAGCGCACAGGCTCACACTCAGTTCAATCACAGTAATACTTACGGCAGCACTGGACATCATGATGGGGCTGTCTTTCCTCTTCACCTGGACGATAGGCGGTGGGTACTGGTCCACTCGCATCTCTGGACAGCAATCTTCTAAGGGGGACACCTCCGCCAGGACGCGATGCCAAGTGGAGCCAATCGCCCTGGTGGCCAGACTTAAGGAGCTACCGTGCTCCGCGGTCACCTGGAAGCTCACACCCGACACCCCTGGGGCAGTCAACTCACCCTTGTCGTCATTAGGTACTGATCCCAAGCCTAGGACCGACGGTACCATCATCTTAGGCCGGACTGGCCATAGTAGGGCACACGGGCCCACAGCAGGCGAGGCAAACGGCTCTTTGTCCTCAGCTTCACTTGTCATCTGTGGTTCCATCTGTGGTTCCGGCATTAGAACCGAATCTGGAACCGCGGTTAGGGCGAACGGGCCCTCTGTAGTTGAGGTAGGCTGGTTAGCCGCATCTTCCGCTGCGGGTTCCGTAGCACACAGCAGCACTGGTTTTAGGAACTGTGCCTCGCAGCAGGCACACTTGGGTCCCCAGCTCAATTCGCCATCAGGAAAAGCACACTTGGGGCATAGGCACCGGACGTACCTTTTTCCTTCGACTTTCACTACCTGAACCCCTCGTGGTCGCTGATAGTGATCAAAGTTCATACCACCAGAGAGTTTAAGGTCTACAACTGCGGATGTGGTTCGCTGCATCCTGTACTGTCCTTAGTGGCGACTGCAGTCACTGATTGAGCATCCTTGTGCTGGCTCCCCCTGGTGGACTCCAGAGGCGGAGCACCCTCTTTCAAGGAGTGGTTCTGACTCTGTGCTGAGCTACTCTCCGTGCAGAGGCGGGGCTCTGGTTTTCGCGCCCAACCCGGACAATACTCTGCAACAATTTCTTGCACAGTCCTGGTGCTCGCCCGACTTGGCGTGAGCCGCCATCTTAGGTGTGATTCTCTGCTTGAGGAAACCTCCATTTTAATCACAGTCTCATCAATTACACTATGACTCTCTGCATAGATAGGGGGGTAGCCTTCTGGTGTGGCCTCTGGTTTTCCTGGCATTTCAGGGTAGATAACAGGACACCATACTTTAGTGAGGGTTCCATGGAGCAATATTTTGGATGGGCCTCCTTCTCTTATTAAATTTTGTTCGGCCCTCACCAACACTGAGCACCACACTCCGTCGGCATCTACGCAGCGGCCTAAGACTTTTGCACCCCATAAGCCTGGGTACTGTCCCAATATTAAGCAAATATCACAGGAGGGAGTTTCAGCAGGAACTCGTCCTACAGCAAGGGTTTGTGAGGGCGGACTTGCCCCTTTAATGCCCATTCGTAATATAAAAGAGAGAAAAGTTGCGCCAAAAATGAGTTATCCTACTGTTCAGTATATAGCTCCTGTCCTTGCACAATGCAGTTCCGCAGCCTGAGTCTCTCAGAGGTGATTCACCAACCTCTGTGTAGATACTGGTAGAAAAAGGGGGGTCTTCCGGCGCGTTGCTCTGCTTGTGGCTCCACGGCGTTTAAAGTATATAAAATAAGGGAGAGAAGAGAGGGGACCACAGTAAGGGACCAACACAGTGATTATACACAGCTCTTCGTTTGAATAAGGGGGGGAGGGGGAGTAGGGGTGTTTAGAAGATCAGTGGAGGTTGAAAGATATTGCTGAATGAGAGGAGACACACTTAAATCAAAATGTCTAATATCTTGAATTGTTGTACTCTTCTCTTTATATGGCTGTATTTGTTGAGGGTGAGAAAAAGCCTCCAGTTTTGAGGAGGACATAGCCTGTGCACGGGCTTTTTGGAAACTCTCACCACAGCCACCCAAAGTGAAGATCTACACAGTAACCATCTGCCAACAGGGAAACAGCCAGGACAAACCACCCCAACCCAGGAAGGGATTCGTTGTGGAGTCTGGCAGCATCTCCTCTCTATGCCTGAAATTATCGGCCGCTTGTAAGTGTTAAATCTCTTTTTTTCAACTGTTAATAAATTTTATTGCACTATTTTTTCCCTTTTATTTTTTGTTAAGGAGGTTACCAGGAGGCTTTTCCTCACCCTCAACAAATACAGCCATATAAAGAGAAGAGTACAACAATTCAAGATATTAGACATTTTGATGTAAGTGTGTCTCCTCTCATTCAGCAATATATTTCAACCTCCACTGATCTTCTAAACACCCCTACTCCCCCTCCCCCCCTTATTCAAACGAAGAGCTGTGTATAATCACTGTGTTGGTCCCTTACTGTGGTCCCCTCTCTTCTCTCCCTTATTTTATATACTTTAAACGCCGTGGAGCCACAAGCAGAGCTTGTGTAGCCCTCTTACCCCCACCCTAAGTGAGATTGAGGTGGGTAGGTGTATCTGACTACTTATCAGTGTGGTGCTGTACCTGTTTGGCAACCAGGAGGGCTGAGCTTCCGCCACGGGGAATCTGGGGTAAATTACTCTTACTACTACTATATGGTGCAGCGCCTCCACCTGTGATGGCTCCCAGCAGAGCGGGAGTTCTTCCTCGCAGGACACATACAAATGAACACATACACTAGATGTAAAATAGCAACGGTCTTTACTATATGCAGAATGTAACTTAACACATACATCAGCAATACACAACAAGATATATGTACCATCCTCTGCCACTAGCTGGCAACTATAACCTTGCCCCTAACTGGGCTATAACCTCCTTAGCCCCTAACTGCGCTATACCTTTACACCCCCTTCCCAACCCCGTGTCCAAAGAGTCCAAGCCCACCCAAGTGTGTGAACAGGCCTGTCACATGTGAGGAGCAAGTTAAAGTTGGTGCACTTGTGGAAGGTTGTAAATACCTGCCCAGGTGTCTCTACACCTGGGTGTCTTCGCAAAGGATCTACCGGCGCCGCTTGGTCCAGCGCCGATCTGTACCTCCGAGTGGGATGGGGTCCAGCCGAAAGACCCACCATAAGGACAGTCTCTGTATTAGCAACACCGCATACAGGAACATGCAGCAGACTCTATCACTGGTCCCTGCACTAGGAACTGCAGCAGGGCCTCTCTCTCTTCCTGCACTAAGGAACGGCACAGGATCTGTCACTAGGTCCCTGCCTAGCACACAGCTGAAGGGGCACAGGGTCCTTACCTAAGGGCCTGTCCCTATGAACATCCACCCTCTCTAGTGGGGAGTCAGGACCTCAACTCTAGCCTGGGGATTTCTGGCCTAGAGCAGAAGCTCGCAACTCTCTGCCCCCCTTCTTTCCCCCTCTGAGTCCTCACCCTAACTGACTCATGTGCTTCACAAAAATGTATCAAATCCCCTGCTGCAGAGAATCTGCAAGTCTCAGTGGCTGGCTGGCTGCAGGTGACAGGGATCATAGGGCATTCCCCAGAGGCTGCTGGGAGATGTAGTCCACTCAGGACCTCTTTCCTATGGGGACCGCGTGCGCGATCTCTACTGCGCCTGTGCGAAGATGTAATGGCCGCCGCTATGCTTAATTGCATCTGCGCAACCTCCCAGAGCTCCTGCACACTTGTAATCGCCACCGCTACCCTTGCCAACCTCTGCGCATTGCGCGAACCTCGCGTCACAACCAAGATGGCGGCGCCCACCGGGAGAAGTCGCCGTCCCCTTACCCCACTGCCACAGGGGTAAGACAGGGAGCAAAGGGACATCAGGGAAACCGGGGGTGACCCCCTTACAATATATATATATATATATATATATATATATATATATATATATATATATATATATGTGTATGGTATATATATACCATAATACTGAGTTAAGTTATGGTGAGTAAAAAAAGTTACAAAAACCCTCCACAGGAAAGCAAATATGCAAATACAACTGTATGCTCATCTGCATGTCTTAGGCAGGTCTGCAACCCCGCCTTTCCCCATATATATATATATATATATATATATATATATATATATATATATATATATATATACACATACTATGTATATATACTGTGTGTATGTGTGTGTGTGTGTGTGTGTGTGTATACTGTGTGTGTATACTGTGTATATGTATATATATATATATTTATATATACACACACATCAAATAGATTAAAAAAACACCCCAAGCCCCCCAATACATACAGTATAAAAATGAGCATACAGTGCAACTTTTTCTCTCAAGCTCATATTACACGAGCAACCCTTAAGCCAATGCATGCTGATTTAAACACAGCTTTTATGCAAAGACTGGAGTGAGATACAAAGCCAGTAAACCCAGTGAGTAAATGAAAATCAGCTGGTCCTGATCAGATGTACCTGGTTCCATATGCTGTATAATAATATATCCCCTGATAGTGTTGGGGTTAGCATAAAGAGTAACACTCACCACAGGGGGGGAGGGCACACATAAGCCTTAAGTAAAATCAGACACTCCTATAGAGTATCCGTTACTCCATTAATTTGTCCAACCTTAGTGTTATGATGTATGTACGTATATAATTATGGCTGCTAATTATAAACCAGGTCTGCTCTGTACTTTATAGTGGTTCCCCAGACAATACAGTAAAAGGCTAGCTTGAACGTCTGACTGCTGCTAGTGATTGCCTTCAATGGCCCACATCTTAGTTTAGCTAGCTTAGTATACAGTATATAGCATTGTGTTAATATAACAACTGATTATCACCATGTCTATTCCGGGTATCACGAGATTAGCTTAATGCGGTAGAGGGTTGAGAGTTCAGCTTACTGTGGGCATCTAGCTACTGCTAGTGACTGCCTGCAATGGCCCACATCATAGTTTAGCTAGTTAGATACAACGCTATGCTTCTGATCAATCACCCACTCTGTGCCGGTTGTGACTGAAACCTAATGTTCTGGTTACGTCAATGACGTCACAGTACTCGCGCCATCTCTACCGAATAAACATGAATTTGTGGTCGGTTGCTACAACGTCACAATTTTAGGTTTTAATATTAGAATCTCTCTCTTTTTTTTTTTTTTACATATAATTCAATTAAAATGTATTTATTAAAATGTATTTATTATTTAATTAGTAGAGGTAGAGTGCTAATCATATGGATTCTTCTCTTTTTGATTTACGCTATTGTACTGATGTTAACTGTTTTTATTGTTAGGAATATTCAAATAGCACATGATATTTAAGTAAAATGCTCATTAAATGCAATTAATTAATAATGTAACAATTAATCAACGTCATATGTTAATTCAAAAACCTCAGTAATGCAAACTTGAAAAATTAATATTTATTCCTGCACTTGTTTTAATTTCTATGAAATAGGAATACACTATTGTAGGTCAGTTATCATTACAGATTTTTTTTTACATACTTTAAAATAAGAAGCATTATCAGCTGATCACATCTAGCTGAAGTAGTTTTGCATTCCTTAAAAAAAACTAATACATATTTTGGTTTCTATATTTCTTTTGCAAGTCTTAGTGCTTGGTATATGCAATCTGATGTTTACATTATGTTACACGAATTCATATACACTTTTAAGAAATTTCTTAGAACAGAAGAAATTAAAAGCAGATTTTTGTTACCATTATTATTGAGATAGCAGCAAGTTAGAAAGTTACATTTGTATAATATGTCTTTAAATAATTGTATAACAAAGAACTACTGTAAGACCTGGGAAAGCTAAGTCAAATGCAGAAGTAGCCAATAGAAAATGCTTTCTGGCTGAATTATTAAAAGGAATATCATTACTTCCTATATAATGGTCATAAGAAGATGAAATTATCTGAAAATGGCTTTAAGGCATAAACATTCTCAATTTAAATAGCAGTATACAGGAAAGTGAATTAGCATATTTAGTGGATAACATCCTGTTTGCCCTAAAGGACATTATTATTTGATGCATCAAATATTATGTCAGGATAATTTGGGGGAGTTTTTTTTTTTTTTTAACTGGGTAATACTTTTTTCTCCCAAACCTGTTGTTTGGAGTTAGAACAAGTTTATCAAAAAATATATATATTTATTACTGTATATCTTATTGATACACTTTACCATGAAAAATATTACAATTAAAGTGCAAGATAATGTTTTCAATTTGTTGGTGGACTAGATGCTGCATAAACCCTTTGTCCAGGGAACCAGTACAAGGGCCTGTCAGTGGGGTCTCTTTGTCAAATAAGTACAATTTCTAGAGGTGTACTGAACCTGGTGAACATGAGGGACAGTGTGTCGAGCTAATAACTATAGAGGTTATTAATTAAAGTATGATAGTGCTGATTCAGCACCAATGCCTTTTAATGAATAACAGTCTATGGCCTTTGTCACAGAAGAACAGATGATTACATTGGGATCACAAGCACCAGACAGAATGAAGGAGTTAAAGAAACAGAGTTTATTTAGGCTGGAGCAAACAGGAGCTACACAAATGCACAAAACCGGCTTAACTCACCAAATGGGGGAATCCTAACTTGCTAGGTGCTGGGTGTTGCCATAACCCAGGATGTCTACCACAATCCATCCGCTTCAGAGTATCACAGTACAGTACCTTGGGATGATAGCCACACACTTGCATGTTCTTATATCCCACAAGTCTCTTACACCAAGACTTGCTATGAACCTCAGAATATCTGTTGAGCTCTGAACGGCATCAGCTTACATATTTTCCCAACCTCCACCTGAAACCATGGAAGACTCCTGAAAGGCAATGCTCCATTGTAGGAACTTTCCATTTTCCCCAGACACCTGATGTAGCCAGCTCAGGGGATTGTGGTCAGTGACCAGGGTGAACGTTCTCTCATTAACATAGGGCTATAACTTTTTAAGAGCCCAAAAGAATACCAAGCACTCCTTTTTATTTGTTTCATAGACAACCTCCTGTGCTAAAAACATGCAGTTTCGCTAGATCACAGGTTGCTCAACTCCATCCTCATCCACCTGGCTGAGGACAGCAGTGATGTCATATTGTAGGTAGAAGCTGAAGGAACACAGGCACACGGATTTGAAGTATTTAAACTAATTTATTAAACCAAACACAACGTTTCAACCTTAACGGTCTTTATCAAGTGACGTCTAAGTGACATTTGATTTTTATTTTGGTGTGCAGAATTTACCCTTATTCATATTGTAGGTAGAGACATAAGCCTGTACTAAGAACCACTTGCTTTATTCAGGAGCTGTCAGGGTTCGAGTGCTGGCTACGGCATCTTTTAGTGCCTGGGATAGGGCCTGAAGTAGGGAGACCAGATGAGAGTGCGGGAGAGTCTTTTACAGGCAGTGCCGTCTTAACACATGGGCACGCTGGGCGATTGCCCGGGGGACCCATGAGCATAGGGGCCCCATGCTAATCTGTGCACAGACCAGAATTTAACACCAATTTTCCGATAACCCGCCTCATCATTCAAATCTCCCGCTAACTCGGTGGAAGGAGAAAAAATACGACTTGTAGTGGAGAGTTGGCAGGGCCCAGTGCACTGCTTTGCCTGGGGGCCTATAATGCTTTTTAAGACGGCCCTTTTTACAGGCCAGGTCAGTCAACGGTTTCACTATGGCACTGTAGCGGGGCACACATTTCCAGTAATACACGGTCATCCCCAGAAAAGCAAGTACCTGATTCTCCCTCGCACATCCTGTGTCCTAGGCACAAGAACTTGTTCATGCCAAGCTGACACTTGGTAGTCTCTAGGGTTAAGCCAGACTCACGAATAGGGTCTAGTACTGCCACCACATACAAAACAGGCTTACACGCACCAATCAGAGGATATCAGGGGGATCCTAGCTCCTTAGGTGCTGGGTACTACCATAGCTAGCATACCAGTATGTCTTCCATGATCGTCCGCTTCTGAGGATCCTAGCTCCTTAGGTGCTGGGTACTACCATAGCTAGCATACCAGTATGTCTTCCATGATCGTCCGCTTCTGAGTATCCCAATACCTTGAAATGATAGTCACTTGCATGCAGGTTATCTGACACAAGGCTAGCAATGAACCTCAGAATATCTGTTGAACTCTAATTGGCATCATCTTATATACTACTACTTTCTTAGACTCCATCTGAAACTATGGAAGACTGGGTGTGATTGTCTTTGCCTACCAATCAGAGAGTGAGAGCTCATCTGAGACCGACAATCATGGCTGTGGGAGGTGAGATCGCTTTAAGAAAGCCCACAGAGATGGGCTTAAGGAGTGTGGGAAATTTAAATTGACCAATGATAATTGAACTATCAGGGATAAAACCCAGGCCTCAGTTCCTAGTTTCAGAATTAAATCTCCTGCAGAGATTGGCACCTCAGAGTTGGGGGTGAAAATTTGCTCCACTTTAGGAATACATATTCTCCCTGACCTGATTCCACACCCTTCCCCACTTCCCCCAGTGTTCCCAAGTACTTCACCTAGTCTAAATAAGATTATGTTACGCCGATGCTCGCCACAAACCAGGACCGGACTGCGGGGCTGAGGTGGGGTTACATTATCACCGACCTTAGTCTGCGCAGACTGATCCGGAGTGCGCAGTTCGTAGTCGTACATCGCAGGGTCAGGATTGGAGAAGGCAGCATCGTCGTTATTGAAGCCAAAGTCGGGGTAGGAGAAGACAGGACAAGCGATGGCCAAAGCAGGGTCAGGATAGAAGACATCCGGGTGGTCGTAGTCATAGCAAGGAATCAGCAACAAGCAGACAGGAGTTCCCCACTTCAGCTTAGGAGCGTGAGCGCGGGAGTGGCCTCTGCGCGAGGAGCGGCCTCGGCCCATGACGCCGATCTCAGCAGGAGGAGACAGCAGGCTGGCCGAAGTTCACCGCAGGGCAGAGTCGGGGAGAACCAACGCTTCAGCGCAGAAGTCCAAGGCAGGCCACTGCAAGGGGATAGCAGCAGGCCGCAGGAAAGGAAGGGTAGCCACTGCTAGGAGGGAATGCAGCAGGTACCGGTGCTGGCAACACGCTTCAGCACAGGAGAAAGAACAGGCCTCTGAATACTCAGGAACTTGGAAGGTAAGAACGCTAGGAGAGAGGCCTGGGGCGGTTTGTGGCAGAGACAGTAACGTCCCAGGTAGGAGATTATGCTCGGCACTGTTTCAGTGCCAACACCCAGGATATAAAGGGCGGAGATCCAATCAAAGGAGGAGGGTGTGTGAGTATTCCTCCAATGATGTAGCACAGGCAGAAGCTGCAATGAGAAGCAGCACATGTGCCATTGATTGCCAGAGGAAGTTTTTGCAACTGCAGAAGTCTGCAAAAGCTATCATCAAAGCCAGGAGTGGATTCCTTACAGTACCCCCCCCCCCTTCAGGTGAGAACTCCGGACGAACAGGGTCCATCACAGATTTGGGGGACATGGAGTTGTTTCTAAACCTCCTTAGGCGAGAGGTGGCGTTGAAAGTCCATGATTTGTTGGGATTCCTTACAGTACCCCCACCACTGGGTGAGAAGCCTGGGTGGACAGGACCATTCATAGGTCTGGGAGACATCGAGTTGTTCCTGAAGTGTCTCAGTCGAGATTTAGGTCCAAAATCCAGGTGTACATTGGCGAGTGCCGCAAAGGACAATGGTGGCACTGCGTTTTTTGGTACATGGGCAATGGGACCAGGGGACTCCGGAATAGGGACATCAGAAGGGCCGCAGCCAGGTATCCAGTGCATAGTAATAATCCAAGAATACGGGACATAGGACACTGATTGTTGGACAAAAATGACATTGGGGAATTCGGGGCAGACAATGGCCTTGGTGGAATCAGCATGTAAGAAGTTGCGAGAGTCTTTAGCTCCCAAGGAATTCAGGGTGGTGGTTAGCGAGGGTATAGGGCGGGCGGGTTCACTGCAAGATATTGGAGCAGTAATCTTGATACGAACAAGGCTTGTAATCCCAACCAATTCGAGAGAGCTGGTAGTAGTGTTTACGTAATCGTTGGTTGTGGTACATTCAGTTGCAGGATCCGCCTCCTTTGGCCTCTGAAATTTGGGGGGAATCAAATCCAAAGTTATGGTTTTGGCGAAGGGCATAGTAAGCATCACGGAGACAGTAGGGTACAGCACGTCCAAACCCATAGTGGGGCCATCAAGAACAGGGATGGACGCCTCAGGCAAAGCAACGAGGTCCAGCATGAGTGTCCTTGTCCTAGAGAATGAAGACATACAATCCAGAAAGGGCACTTCAGACACCGCACAGAAACCTGCGAGTAAAGACTCTGTTTGAAAGGTGAGAAAACAGATCTTATCCGAGAAAGCAGGAAGTCGGGTAAACGGTGTAACAGGCATAGGAATAGAAGTCTTGGGGTTAATGCTGGGTACCTCCAACACAGAGAAGGAAAACAGTGAACTAGAGCTTGGCTTGGGGGTGGAGGTCCCAGGTACCCAGGTCTCGCATTATACTGTGGGAGAAGCAATGCAAAATATTACTGTTTTAAACATAGGGTTCTTAACATCGTTAGCTCCAGGCACCTTCCTGAGAGGTAACCCTAGTTTAGCGACAGGACAGTCAATAGTAAGTACCCCAAGTATTGTGGGAGACACAGAGAAATACAAGTCCATCTTAAAGACGGGGTTTTTTGAAAAAAGGGACACAGTGGGTATTACTGAAAGTTCCAACTGCGATACCCCAGAGTTCGTGGTAGTAGACATACAGTCAGTAGTGGATACCCCGAATACTGTGGGCGAATCAGCGTGAAACAGTATTATTAAAGGAGTGGGCATCCCAGACTTAAAGTCATCTTTAATCATCCCGGAGGCTGTGGCATGATCCGTGAAAGAAGCTGGGGTAGACTCTCCAATAGAAACAAGGGACATCTTGCTAGTCACTGAAGTGGGTGATTGAGAACCAGCAGGAACTGAACTAGCTACTGTAATGAAATCAGATAGCATTGCGCTTGTTTCAGAATTGGATCCCTGAGAATCCCTAGTGAGGGCATCAGACTCCATGGGAAACTCAGTGACAGGGGTCTTGGAACCAATTAAAGGAATTGAAAGGTATCACAGACTTAATAGGAGAAATACCTTGCAAAACAGAAATTTTAGTAAAGGTGATAGGCATAACAGATAGGAAAAACAGAAGTAAGCTAGAGAAAGTTGCTTCTACAACAGAAGATTTGGAAGCGGCAGAGCTTAACTCAGCGGCTGCTGGAGAACTTTTAGCTACAGTGAGAAGGGACTGCAGGTTTACAAAATCAGGGATAAGGGAAGTTTCAAACTTGAAAACCTGATCCTCCAAATAGGAGGACCCTAACTTTAATTGTACTAAGGGAGCAACATCAGATACGCTGATCACAGGATGGTATCGCTGACTGACGGACTACAGGGATTTACCAAGGGAGGTTCATAGGGGTTAACATAGGAAAAACCTCAAGGGTTAAATTACTCTGTACCTGAGAGTCAGGGAAATAGAAGCTAGTCTCCGAGAGTGGGGTCATAGGGGGTTCTGCCTCTTGCCCTAGGGACCTAACATTAGACTGCGGAATACTAGGGTTAGCAGTAGGTACCTCACAGAGCAGACTAGCAGGGGTTAAAACAGAAAAAACCTCGGGAACAGAGCTTAGAATTTTTGGGTTAGAAAAACAGGGCAAACAGGATTCATTCTCTGGTGCTAGGGAAGACACACTGACCTGGGGAATGCAGGGATTTACAGTGGGGGACTCATAGGTCTGACTAGCAGGGGTTAAGACCGGAATAACCTCAGGGACAGAATTTAGGGAGGTTAACTCAGGATTAGGGAGCGTGGCAGCTTCTTCCTTAGCGGGCAGCGACAGAGAGATGGTTTGGCCATTCTTAGGAGAGGGAGGTACCCCCACAGGTTTAGCAACAGGACTGGCAGCATAAGAGATCTGCCAAGCAGCAGCGTAGCTGGCAAGGAGGGGGTCCTGTTCTTTTATGCAAATGTCAAGTGTTAAGGAAAGTACATGGATTATATCTTGAGATTGAGCCAACATGAGGAGGGCGCCCTGTTGTACTAGATGAATGTCCAGTGATAAAGCCAGGGCATAGAGTGCCTCTTGGGCGTCGGCCAGTTCCATAGGGTACACGTTATCCCAGGTTAAAGGGGAATCAGGGGAGCGTATGCAATCGGCTAGAGACTGTTTTAAGTTCTGGATGCAGCAAGCCTTAAGAAAGAGATCACAACGGCATTGTCTTTGCAAAGGGGTTAAACCTTCATACGTATACAGGTCTTCAGTCAGGGCTATTATTTCACACAGATACTGGCCTTCATAGTGGGACTGGTACGCAGGCTGGGACATAACTTCAGTTGGAAAATTGCCTACCCCCGCCACGGCGCGGTCCGGTTTTTGTTGGCCGAGCATACTGTTACGTCGATGCTCGCCACAAACCGGGACCGGACCGCAGGGCAGAGGTGGGATTACATTATCACCGACCTTAGTCCGCGCAGACTGATCCGGAGTGCGCAGTTCGTAGTCGTACATCGGAAGGTCAGGATTGGAGAAGGCAGCATCGTCGTTATTGAAGCCAAAGTCGGGGTAGGAGAAGACAGGACAATCGATGGCCGAAGCAGGGTCAGGATAGAAGACATCCGGGTGGTCGTAGTCGTAGCAAGGAATCGGCAACAAGCAGACAGGAGTTCCCCGCTTCAGCTTAGGAGCGTGAGCACGGGAGTGGCCTCTGCGCGAGGAGCGGCCTCGGCCCATGACGCCGATCTCAGCAGGAGGAGACAGCAGGCTGGCCGAAGTTCACCGCAGGGCAGAGTCGGGGAGAACCAACGCTTCAGCGCAGAAGTCCAAGGCAGGCCACTGCAAGGGGATAGCAGCAGGCCGCAGGAAAGGAAGGGTAGCCACTGCTAGGAGGGAATGCAGCAGGTACCGGAGCTGGCAACACACTTCAGCACAGGAGAAAGAACAGGCCTCTGGATACTCAGGAACTTGGAAGGTAAGAACGCTAGGAGAGAGGCCTGGGGCGGTTTGTGGCAGAGACAGTAACGTCCCAGGTAGGAGATTATGCTCGGCACTGTTTCAGTGCCAACGCCCAGGATATAAAGGGCGGAGATCCAATCACAGGAGGAGGGTGTGTGAGTATTCCTCCAATGATGTAGCACAGGCAGAAGCTGCAATGAGAAGCAGCACATGTGCCATTGATTGCCAGAGGAAGTTTTTGCAACTGCAGAAGTCTGCAAAAGCTATAATCAAAGCCAGGAGTGGATTCCTTACAGATTATAGCCCACAATTTAATTGTGTGCTGGCTAGTCTGAGTAGATTACCAGCCCAACACAATGGAGTCTTGAAATGCACAACAGCAAAATACACATGGGGAATAAACTGCCTACATGGGTGAAATACATATGTAGCCCCATGCCCCTTTGGACTCCTAGTGCCCCCCCCCCCTTTCCTCTACGGTGGCAAGTGCTGCGGTAGGTGAAGGCGGCAGTCGGGAACCCCCCCCCTTGACTCTGGAGGCAAAATTGCAGTCAGGAGGTGAGGCGCCGCCATCTTGTATGTGTGCGCGTGCATGCGCAGTGTACTCGTGCGTGCGCATTGACGTCACAGTGCGGCGGCCATTAGAAGAGCCTTGCGTATGCTCACTAGTGAGGGTACCTGGCGCCCATTACTTGAGGAGCAATGTGGGGGAACTACAACCCCCAGAAAGCTATGGGACAAGGCCCCACATGCTGCCACACAGCCAATAGTATGCGTGGAGAGAAGGTAGAGCACTGCAGAAAAAAGTAGGGCTGGAGGCTGATTGGTGAAAATTAAAAATGCTTTAATAGAGATGCATGGTAGCAAAAGCTACATAAAAAGGGTCCTCTAATGCATTTTGCGCTAAGTAGCGCTTTATCAAAGAGTGACCTATATCCCCGCTGATCCACCTTATATGCCAGTCAATGCGGAAGTAATTTCGCGCCAAAAATCAGTCAGAAAGAATCTGACTGAAACTGAGTCCCCTAGTGAACTACGGTGGCCTCATAGGGTAGAAATACCTCCGCATTGAAAAGGCAAAGGCGGAAGTACAATACAAATACACAACTCAATAGTAAATCAATACAAAAAGCAAAAACGAAGCAAGATAACAAAAGATTAAAATATAATAATCAAAGCAATAGATGAAGAAGAGAATAATATACTATACAAAAAAAGAAATCAAGAATAAAAACATAATCTAACTATATTAAACTCTTAATTGATAAATGGGGACATATATAGTTATACACAACCATGAATCCATAACTCATTCCATTATTTTTATGTCTTATAGCAATGTCTTAATAATATATAATGATGCAAACAAATCTTAAACTAGATTGAAAAAGAAATAAACAATTTTATATTAGAACTAAAAATAATAATAACCCTAATATTTAAAGAAATACATATGTATATATATGAAATAGCACAGAGAATAAGAATACTGTATATATGTATGATTCACTACAAAATAATAATAATAAACCATATAATTAGTAAAAAATATATCAAAGCTGATGAATTTTCTAAACACATCTAGAATCAAAATATGTGAATGTATAGAATAGATTCAAAAATGGTATATAATAAGAATATGTAAAATATAATACTTTAATAATAATATTATAACAAACTAAATAACCCCTAAAGGGTGGAAGGATAGAAAAATCACCTATTAATTCACATTTAACATAAATATAAATATAAATGTTAGGACATTATATCTAAAATTAAGACTGATCTTAGAAATGAAATAATTTTATAAAAAGTGTATTAATTCACAATCTTGATTAATCCCATTCAGGTGTAGGGAATCCATGCTGAAGATCCAGAACATCTCTCGTCTATTGAGCATGTTCAATCTGTCACCACCCCTAATGGGTGGAGGAACATGCTCAATAGCCGAAAAGGTGAAGTTCTGGATACCCCCTGTGAACAATGTGCAAAATGACGTGACACTGGATGTGTAATAGTACGATTTTTAATGGCTCTAAAATGCTCCATTATCCTAACTTTCAAGGGTCTAATGGTGCGTCCAATGTAGTGCCTGCCACAACCACAATTCAACATGTACACAATGAAATTCGAATTACAATTGATAAATGTGGATACTTTTATATTCCTTTTAGGTTTAAGTGTTTGGATACTTTTCAATGGAATGGCATATTTGCAGACAACACAATGAGCACATCTATAGAAGCCTTTTGGTATATTGGAAATATGTTGTGGATGGTTTGAACGAAAAAAACTTGGTGACAGAAAACCTGCCAGTGATTTGGCTTTTTTAAAAACAAATTTCGGTCCATCTTTAACCACAGTATGTAAATTTGTATCCAATTTAAGGGTGTGCCAGTGTTTGTGAATGATACCTCTAATAGAATCTGCCTGCTTACACTGTTGTGTAATAAAAAAGGGTGCCCTTTTCTCCATTTTTTTGGGCATGATGGTTCTATTCCCTTTATATTTGTAATTCTTTTTACCAATAAAGAGATCAGCACGTTCAAGAGTTTTAACTGCATCAAGAGATTCCACAATATGAACCTTATTATAGCCTCTTTTAAGAAATCTATGGACCAAATCCTCAGCCTGAATATCAAAGGATTCCTCTGTGGAGCAGAGTCTTCTAAGTCTTAAAAATTGCCCCTTCAAAATCCCCTGTTTGAGGGGCCTGGAATGATTACTGCTAGCCATCAAGAACGCATTACGCGAATTAGGTTTCCTATGGACGTCCGTTTGAATGATTTTGTTGACATCTATATACAACATTATGTCCAAATAAGCAATGTGTTGAATATCAAAATCATAAGTGAATGTGAGATTATACTGATTAATATTAAGAGTGTTAAAGAAAGTTTCAAAAGAAAGAAAATCACCATCCCAGATGAAAAACAGGTTATCAATACAAAACAAAACTAAAAACTAAACTAAAAACAAACTAAATTTGAACGTGACAAACAAGACTATATTAGAAAACAAGTGTATGCATGGCAGAGAAGACCAGTGACAAACTCCAATATGGGTAGATCAGATAGATCTTTCTCCAGCTCCAAAGAAAAAGAGAAATCCACAGTGAATCCTAAAAAATCTATTTTGAAACATAAAGCTGCTGAGGTGTCCAGTTTTGAGTCTGATGCTTCTGATGGTGATAGTCGGAATATCTCGGTTGCCTTTGATGAGATCACGGACACCTGGAGATCAAGTAGCCGTAACAGGGATGATAATAGAGATCGTCCTACTCCAAGTACATCTGGACAGTCAGTCAATTGGCATCATACCCAGAAAGAATCGGAGCCAAAAAACTGGTCTGGGAGAGGACGAGGAGATCATGGAAGAAACGGGGCGCGAGGAGCGACAAAACGCAAGAAATATTCATAGATTCATCTGCAGATAATGTTATTAACATTTCAGACAAGACTCTGACCACCAGCCAATTATCTATTTTGAATAAAGGTCTGAACTTTGCACCATTGAATAATTTCAACTTCTTCAATACAACCACTGACTTACAATGTTTTATACGGAAATTATGTCTCAAAAAATTATTTTCCTCTAGGTCAGGTGCAGAGCCGTCCCAAGAGATGTCATTATCCTCCTCTCTAACCGATGAGAACTTGCTCCTTGATCCCTCGCATTCCATTTCTACCTTTAGGGAACTAAGGGCCTCATGCAGTAAGCGACGATTATGTGAAATCGGCAAGCTTATCGATTAGTCATGTTATTGGCGTTTTTCCCTCTCCGTATGCAGTAAGTGCCGAATACATTCAAAATCAAGCCGAAAACAAATCCGCCCACTCTCACGATGATGAGCCGATCACACACAGGTGTATCGGCGTGCGTGGCGGGGTGCTGTTAGGTTGCACAATCACAAATCTTGCTGAATCAGGCGAAACAAGCATGTATTTGATTGCGCGCCATATTTAAAGGCAACGTGTACTGCTAATCATTCTCTGTGTTGTTGGGAGTGAGAGAGAGAGAGACGCACAGAGCTGGACGATTGAAGATTTGCATATTGACTGAGAGACTTGTTGTGTATTGGGAGAGCTTTGTCCTTTGTTGTTTTGTTTACATCTTTGTCTTGTTTTATATGTGGAAGTGCTTCGTGTGATTGCCTGTACATTTCTTGTCTGTTTTTTGTGAGTGCTGGAAGTATGCCCGCAAAGCGTGGGAAGAGTGATGCTGGTGGGAGTGGGACTGCTACTCGTGCGAGTACGCGTCGGAGTGAACGTTCTGTTCAGGGGAGTGATGTTGCTGGTGCACCGAGTAGTGTTGCTGGGAGTGGGAGTGCTGGTGCTGCGAGTGGTGTTGCTGGGAGTGGGAGTGCTGTTGTTGGGAGTGGGAGTGCTGTTGTTGGGAGTGGGAGTGCTGTTGCTGTGAGTGGGAGTGCTGGTGCTGGGAGTGCTGGTGCTAGGAGTGGGAGTGCTGGTGCTAGGAGTGGGAGTGCTGGTGCTGGGAGTGCTGCTGGTGGCGCAGTTGCTGATGGGGTGTCTGGTGGTGGCGTGCTTGCTGGTGGCCAGCTTTTGGAGGCTCTTCCATTGGAAGAAGGAGAGTCCAGTCAGCACCAGCCAAGCTCTGACCCTAAACCTGCTCGGAAGAAACGTGTGGAGAAGCCACGTAATCCTCGCTTCAATGACCAGGAAAATAGGGCTCTTGTCACTGGCATTCTGGAGCACTATGACAGTCTCTATGGACATTTAGTAGGTAAGTGTACCTTTACATTTATTATTCAAATACATGTGATCCTAGGTCATCTGAGTTTTGTTCATATGCAAATATGGGTACACAATATCTTTCTATGTTCATTAGTGTGGAAACACAGCTTTTTATCATGCCTTACAAGGACAAATAAACACAGGCGGTCAATTTGCCACAACTGCATACAATATGAATGCAAGCTTGCTTACATGTATAGGTTTAGTAGTGAATGCTCATGTGCTTCATATATTACACATAAAACAGCATGTTTGCTATCTCTTGGAACAGCTAGCAGTGTAGGAAACTGGTGCTTATATTATTATTAATTTACCTCATATCTTTTATATGTTTTTCAAGGGCGGACAAGTGCAGCAAGCAAAAAAGAAATGTGGGACACAATAGTCATTGGTGTCAATGCCTGTGGGAATAGTGTCAGGGACAAGTATCATTGTTGGAAAAGATTTGATGATATTAGGTCCAAATTGAAAAAGAAAATACAAGACCAACGCGTGCATGCTACTGGCACTGGAGGTGGGCCCACACCACAACGTCTCATATTGACTCCATTGGAGGAGCTGCTTCGGCCAAAATTACTTACCGTCGTCGTGGAAGGCTTGGCTGGTGACCGTGACATTGGAATTTATCCGTCACAATTTCCAGCAGGTGATAAATATTACTGTACTAGGCGTGTCGTTGCTTACACTTATTTTGCATATTTACACTGCTTTTTATACTGTCTTCACAATATAAGCATACCTGCATCTATATATGTATATGTCTGATTCTGTATATATATATATCTCAAAATAGACATATATGTAGTAGTCCTACTAAAAGCAGTAACTAATATAGCACGTGCCATTGCGTGCTCATTTACATGTGAATTCCCAAAATGCATAGCTGCAGTGGAAGCAATTGATGGTGGGCGAAGATGGGGAACAACAGGGTAGTACACATGTGTAACACATGTTAATCAGAAATTATTACTAGCTACAGGTACAGAACAGAAATATGTAGAATATTATTGTGTATTTTATTTATTTTACTCCGACAAACATGACATTACTGCCTATTTTAAGCATGCATCAAATATATTGCATGCAACGGCCTACAAACATCACTTGCACTAACACATCTATAGTTGTTTATGAAAAGGTCCATTTTTGCTTTAACTCATATACAGACAGCATAATGAGGCACACGTATCATATTTTATGTCATTGTTTTCATAACTTAAAAACTGCACACGACTATTTAGCTCATCTACCATTGTGTTAAAGCAGCTGCAATTAATATCTCATCACAGCATACACTTCAACAGAGGGGATGGGGTTCAGCACACACACTAATTGCAGCCTCATTTTAGGGTCAACTTAGTTCACACCATTTTCAGCTGTTTCAAGTAATTGAAAGGTGTGGCTGATCAGGCTTTTTGGGGAAGGGAATACCGTTATTACAACCTGACTAGCACAACTGAAGTTAATCACACTCATTTGAAAGCTTCACTTTAGCTACTAAATGCCCCAACAACTCATTACTTATCAAAGCGTACGTCACACATTAGTTCACTCATATCTATAGTTGAACTACTATCAAAGACACATTATCACACACTGCATGTGTTGTCTTGTTGAGTCACAGCCACATTCAGGTGTGCCACATCTTCGATTAATGTACCACACATATCCTCTACCAAAAACAACACTTTTTGCAATATGACCACCTTCATGATAACCATTGTGAATGGTCATCTCATGATAGTTATGTACATTATGATACTGATATCACTACACAACATATGATTTTAAGGTACAAATTTAATCTATTTATCCTCACGCATTACTGCAGAAACATAGTATGTTGTATGTTAGGGAACTCAAAACTTCTAAGTACACAGGCATGTACAGTGTTATTACAACTATTTATGTTCACTTTCACACACATTTTCGGTTAAGCAACTGATGTTGTTAGTTAATCATAAATACAGAACATACAATAAGTGTTTGTTCAATATTTACACATGTAAATGTCAAACTTATGTTATTGTTATATATAGTTGCCCCTGGAGGACATGTGTCACCTGAGATGGAACAAGTGTCTTCACCTGGGTCAGCCAGCTCAACACAACTACAAGGTGAGTGTATCAGTTGGTGGCCATATAATATGTGCTCTTCTATATGTTATGTTGTCATGTTCATTATTTGTTTTGCACATCTTCTTTAAATAGGATTACTTAGTGTCAGTGAAAATTAAGTGTAAGGCAACATGTATTGTGTTAGTGATGTGAACTATCATGTAGGACTTCTGAGTTTAGAGCAACTTTTCATTCATTCATTTTTCATACTGAGTCCAAACATTATTCGTAAGTCAAGGTAGTTTTTAATGTGAGGTTATAAAACGTATGCTAACATGTTAGGTGTTACTTAGGACACAGTACAATTACATAGTAACACAGCATACATTAACATGCCATTTAATAATGTGTACATTTCTTTTTAGAACATCATGGTGATGAGGATGATGAGGATGATGAGGATGACGCCGCAGAAGAGACTGAAATACAATCAAGTGACCATGAAGAGGTGCCAATAGAAACTGTTGTACCGCCAAATCGTCCATCAACTTCCACATACGATGCAATTGTAGCTTCAGAGGGAAAAATAGTGGACGCAGAAAATCGTCGCCATTCAGACATGATGACAGTGCTGGAAAGGATGATTGGACTGCAGGAAGAAACAGTATCACAATTGGCACATCTCCACAGAGTCTTCATTGAAGTGCCTAAACAGTTGCAAAAAATCAACACCTCATTCGAAGCATTAGTTGTTCAGCAAACCCAAGCTAATTACTGGAGAATGACTAATGTACCCCAATTCAACACCTCACAGGCTGGATCATTACATGCTGGCCACTTCTCACCACATTCATCTGATCTTCAGTCACCAGGTCCCAATGTTACCGGTCAAGTAGCACACATTGGTGTGCAGGTTCCTGACGACATCCTACCGCTGCCATCTGTACTACATCACCAGCTGACACCTACAAAGGAGGCCACAAAAACACAACAGCACAAGCAGTTAGTACTGACCAGGAAAGATGAAACGGACCAACCATGTGTTGTGCACGGTGTACCAACTTGCTCACATGTGTCACTGCCCACAAGCCCTGTTGGTGAACAGTCACTGCCCAAAAGCCCTGTAGGTGAGTCACTGCCCACAAGCCCTGTAGGTGAGTCACTGCCCAAGAGCCCTGTAGGTGAGTCACTGCCCACAAGCCCTGTAGGTGAGTCACTGCCCATAAGCCCTGCCCGTGAAGTGCCAGAGGCCACTCAAAGTGGCTCTGTTGTGGCGAAAGTTGGTGGCAAACGAAAAAAAAAAATGCAAGAGACAACAAGCAGGCCTGTTACTCGCTCACAAAAGGAACAAAAAAAATAAATGTTATAATTCACTCAATATGTCTCTGCCCTTGTTTTGTTGACTTCACATTATCTAATTAATATTGTATGTATGCTGAAGACTGTGTTGTTTCCAAACTTTCAACTATGTTCTTGTACACGTGAAGTTTTGGAAATGTTAACACTCAATTAATGAATAGTGTTATAAATATTTATGTATTAATCGTCTGTTCAGTAATGGTCCACCTGGAACCAGTTGCAAAGTTTAGAGAAGCTGCCATTGACTTTGCAGCAAAACATTGCATTTGGGTGTGTTAATTGATGTAAGAATTGCATATGCATATTAGTCACATGCAATTATAAAAACACCTAAGTAACTGCAAACATCTTTCTTGTACGTGTACAGCAGGATTATGTGTAAATTATTACTTACCTTTGCCTTGCTTGGGCATTCTAATTTTGTCCTTTAATCATTTGTGTGTTCTTGTTTCAATAACATCTCAGAATGTATAATAATATATATACACACACACACACACACACACTGAGTGTGTGTGTGTGTGTGTGTGTGTGTGTGTGTGTGTGTGTGTGTGTGTGTGTGTGTGTGTGTGTGTGTGTGTGTGTGTGTGTGTGTGTGTGTGTGTGTGTGTGTGTGTGTGTGTGTGTGTGTGTGTGTGTGTGTATATATATATATATATATATATATATATAGTACTATATAAACTGGTATACATGTATTTTACAAACTAATACACTTCATGCTTCCTTGTGAAAGCACACTATTTTAATAATACAGGCATAATGTTTGAGAAATATCCTAAGTATGAGACTCTAACAGTATTGTGCTTAAACAAATGTTTATTACTTCATTCAATCATGTTTCTCACCATTTAAATAGGTTTCATACAAGGTATACTTACTGCCATCAATGTTGTGTGTACTCCTGCAATATTAAAAAAAATAAAATATAATATATAAATATATATATATTTTTATAAGAGAGATATATTTAGATATATATATATACACACGTATTTAAACTCATGCAGACAGGGAGTTAACCAGACTTTCACATACACACAGAAATGTAAGCGGGGAAAAAACATTTCTTTTTGCAGGTGTGTGTTTATACTGATATGCCTGGCTAAGAACTATTTTCACACAGTGTTCTTTGTTAGTTTTCAAAAAAACACTATGTGAAGGAATTCAAAGTGTAGGGATGTTTTTCACAAATGAGATAAAAGAAGGAGAAATGTTTCTCCCACAGTCCCATATCACGAACCACAAATGTTAACCCAATTAGAAAAACAAATCCAATTGGCGTTTGAAATAAGGAGTCAAAGTAGTTAGTTTTGTTGACCTTGACAAGGAAAAACAGGAGTTTGTTAGCCATTCAGCACATTCATTTTGATGAGCAAATAACACAGACCTGCACACAGCTTTTGTGCTACTCAGACATGGCTGAAGAATTCGTTAACAATATTAATCCCCTTTTAGGGTATAAGTACATGATCTGTGAAGCCATCTTGAACAGTCGCGGACAGAAAGCAAGCACACGCCAAATCGATGATTTCATTCGAGCAAAATATCCTTATTACCAAGACCGTAAGCATGCACGGAATTTTAATTCCTCAATAAGATTCACTTTATCAAGTAATGACTTTTTTGAACGTGACCAGGATAAGCTACAACACACCTATGGTTTCTGGAAAATTGCCCCGGAAAAACAATTTCTCCTGAAAGACGGCACTTATATTGTCGTGAAAGGCATATTTATTCCTAATGGCAATAGCAATGTATCCGCTACTACTGATCCGTTTGAATCGATACGTGCTGCAATATCTGCAGCCTCCATTCCTGAAACCCACATTGTACAAGAACAAAAGTACTATGATTATGTACCAAGCCTTTCAGCTGAAAATGCATTGGAATGGGAACCCGAAGAAATGAACCTACCTCCCGACCAATTATTTGAAGAAAGCAGTGGCAATTCCTATGAGCGCATCCTGGAGGAGATATGTGTCATACTGGATTCAGCGGTTGGGTCAAGCGTGGATGAAAATGCCTTGCATTTCTGGAGCGACCAGTTGCAGCCAGGCGAAGAGTTAATTCTAGAAGAATGGTAAATATAACAATCGTTATGCGTTGACTCTGCGTTTAAATTTTTTTTTTTTTTGTAACCACCATTTTCACTTTCAATGCGTGGATACAGCGTAACATTGCAGACTGCATAACATGTAGCGATCACAAACAAATTGTTTCCTAATACAATATAGTAGAACCTGAAAGAGTAGTACACATTGCTGACGGAATAAATATACGTACTTTCCTATCCCTTTAAACATATTAGCAACATTTATCCATAACTCTAACACATACCTGTTTTGTTATCATGCAACATCTACAACATTGAAAACCGGGTCCACCACGTATGACGTGGGACCCTTGTCATGGCCCAAGGCGTCCTTAAAAAGGATTACGGATGTAAGTCCCGCCCCCAAGCGACGTGCGCGCCTCAAAGCCTATTGGCTGTCATGTTTTGTTATAGTAACGGTAACTGCAGTGTGTGATGCGTGCGGCTCAGTGTTTGTAGGCGTACCCTGGGCGTTAGCCGAATGTTAATTGAGTGGGAGGAGTGTTAGCGTGCGTTTCACGCTGGCTTAACATGACGTCACACGTATTGCATTTGCGCATTGTGTTATCGGCCGTGCTTTCTGTTCAAACACGTCTGTTTAAAAAGAATACAGATGTACTCGTTTAGAACGAATGTAGTTTCGTCTTCATTGTATTTGAAATAAAGATGTTATGTTTACTGGTATTTTCAACATGTATTGAACGCACAACGTACGCTTTGTTTTGCGCATGCGCTAACAGTTAGTGGAGCCAAGCGTGAAGTGCGTGCGCACACTAAGATGTGCGCGCACATCTTTCAGTATACAGGCAACGTTCACTTCTTATACATAGTTATGCCTGCTACAAATTTAAAGAAACATTACATACTGATGAACACTTTTACTTCTAACATATAAGTGACTGACGTGTGTATCTACACAATCATATAGAGCTGCGTAACGCGTTGTCACGGATACATATCTAGTAAGGTGCCATCTTTTACCATCATGTGTTTGCTGTATTTCAGAGATGTCGGGGAAGATACAATCGGATGAATGTATGATTTCAGAAGAGTCTACCTTTATATGAGATGATTGTGAGGAGGAGCCACCGACTACTATACTACATATGGAACTAATTTTATATTGCTTGCAGCGCTTATTAACAAACAATTAAAAAAGTGATACCCTTATGCCTATATTGCATAAGCACTTAATTAACATAATGATGTTGCAAAATAGTGCCTCTTGAATTTTTCCTGAGTGTTCTTTAATGACTACTAACATTTTATGACATGGTGTGTTTTTTATATAACAACCATTCCCACTCTGCTAACACATTTGTGTATTCTATTGTGTAATGGAACGTATGACTGTCGAAACTATGTAACAATAATAATAATAATAATAATATGAGCATGTTCATGTATAGGGCTGCTAGTTGTACGCAGCGATTTACAGACACATGTTTCAGCCTGAGGTCCCTGGCCCGTGGAACGTACAAATGTTTTTTTGCCGCATGAGGCACAGGGAGATAAAGTGACTTGGCCAAGGTCACAAGCCCACAGCCCGACACAAGCCGACAGCCCACACCGGGAATTGAACCAGACTCCCCTGCTTCAAACTATCAGTGCCAGTGTGTGTCTTTACTCAGTGAGCCACTCCTTCTCCCAATGTAAAGGACACTTACAACCAAGTAGCCATTTATTTTTAAAATCTCTTGTTACATGGGTATGTAGATAAAATGGTTTGGGACTGTAGCAAATAATGTTACTGGCCAGATGTTATGGTCCCCTCCAATGCATGATGTTCTGAATATGACATCACCATCATGTTATGAAGTACGTTTCTGTGTATATTTCATTAACCTAACTAACTATAGTTTACTGTGTTTATTAATCATTTTGAAATACATAGTATAGTCAATATGATGATATAAGCTACCATAATAAAGCTGGTGTTATCATTTGTCGGTGTTATACATGGATCCTACACCAATTGATACACACACAAACAGTTGTCTTAAAAAGTGTGTCTATGCTAGTGATGAATGTGCTCCCGTAAGTAAACAAATAAGTACAGTTATCCCCTTTTCTCCAAACACCTCTATATTACATTAATGGAAATTATAAGGAAACATACATAAAATGTGATGAAATGTGAGTAATCATTTTCTAATACAATGCACATGAAACCTCAAGAGTAGCTAAATGCATATACATGATACAGAAAGTACATATATGTAACATTTGTGTTTAAACCAATATGTTGGGTTTTTAGTTCCAATAATTATAGGAAGATTGAGGTAGCCACATCTTATGAGAGATGTCAGCAAATATACATACCATGATCAGTCATACTGCAAATATACCTATAATGCAAAGGAACAATATATAAATTGCAAACATTGACATGCCATCTTCAGTACCGTAAAGAACACATCAAAGTGTGTATTTGGTGTTAAATGTGCAACACCATGTATATTTAATGACATTCAAAATGTAAATCAGCCTGGTGTACACATCATCTGGATGTACATGTTACACTGCACCAATAACATAGTATGTAAGCATACTAGAAGCATGAATGATTATGGGCATAATATGTGTTTTGTCTTAGCATAAGGAATAACACAATGCTAAAATATTATTGCTTTGTTACCCCACTTGTATTGACATACACACAACTAAAGTACAATTGAAGAGGGATTCTATAACCTGTGCAACAATAACATACCGGTGCCACATCCCTTTGTGCACACAGCAGACAAAAGAAAGGTGTGCAACCCATATTCATCTGTGTCCTACCAGAAGGGTATATAAAAAAACATTCTTGTTAAGATAACATAATGTAACTATAAAAGTATAACTTGGAACATATCTGTTTGTACTTACAAGAAAAAAATGAATTGATGAGATTCTGTCGTGTCTGGCCACCACTGGCTGTTTGTTCATTTTCAGCAGCTACATGGGTGGGATGCTCGTCTACCAAAGCCTCAGCTAGGTCTGACTGTACATTGTGCCTGAGTGCAACATTGTGCAAAATGCAACAGGCAAGGATAATATCAGACACTTTTTGAGGCTTGTATAGAAGAGCCCCACCAGTTCTGTCCAGACACCTAAACCTGGTCTTGAGTAGGCCAAATGTCCTCTCTATAACAGATCTTGTAGATATATGGGCTGCATTGTACCTCTCCTCTGCTTCAGTTTGAGGGTTTAGCACCGGAGTCAAGAGCCACGGCCTAATTCCGTATCCTGAGTCACCTATAATGAATGGAGCACACATAAGCTGACATTAGTGATGAAATTGTACAATGCCAACATTCCTAAATACAAATGTGTTTTGTGTTAGAACATGTAAATGTGTACTCACCCAGCAGCCAACCAGGTTCAAAATGTCCCTCTTCGAACGCATGGAAGACTGAAGAGCTCCTCAGGATAGAGGAATCGTGACTGGAACCAGGGAACTTGGGTACCACATGCATTATCCTCATCGTGGCATCACATACCACCTGTACATTGAGTGAATGGTAGTGCTTACGATTGCGGTACACATGCTCACTCTGACTAGGTGCAATCAAAGCAACATGTGTGCAATCGATTGCACCCAGCACAGATGGTATCCCTGCTATATTATAAAAGCCAGTCCTGACTTCCAGCCACTCTGTTGCCTCTGTAGGAAAATGAATATAATTCCTAGCGCGTCTATTGAGTGCATAGAGAAACTGGGACAAGGCCCGCGAGAATGTAGATTGCGAGACCCCGCCCACTATGCCCACAGTTGTCTGGTATGACGCGGAAGCAAGATAATGTAATGAGCACAGCATTTTAACAAGCCCAGGGACTGCACGACCTCTGGCTGTGAAAAAATCTAAATCCCCCCTTATCTCCTCATAAAGAGATAAGATTGCTGCTGAACTCAAACGATAGCGACTTACAATCTCCTCCTCACTCATCCCATCTAACAGGGTTCTCTCCCTGTACAGACGCGGACGAGGCACAAGTTGTCTCCTCTGTCTTCTCCTCTGATCTCCTGTCCCTCTACCTGTCCCTCGGCCTGTCCCTCTCCCTGTCCCTGTCGTATCCGCGTCACTGTCACTGTCCCTCGGTGTGTCCCTACCTTGCCCTATATCATTCTCTTGATCAGCAAGCATGTCATAGAAAAGAATGTTCCTGCGTCTCCTAAACATTCGCAACATTTTGAAATGAGTAGCTGTGAATGAGCAGGTAATGTGCGTCCTTTAAATAGGTATGTGATGATGTCAGGTGACATAGTAAAATGCAAGGTGTTACATTAACATAATAAAGTACTTCTGTGGCAAGCTGTGTGCACTTGTTGTTCTAAGTATTTGTTGTGTGTATTCTGCAGGGAATGATGATATTTGGCAATGATGTGACGTGAAGCTTTGTACAAAGATTGCTTGCAAATAAATAGTTGCATGTGCAATGCATGTAACACTTGTGAACGCAAGAGTCAGTCATGTAATGAGACAAAAAGGCTGAGATTGACGTGGGAAAAGTTTTGTGTAACATGTGTAATTAGCCATGTTATTGTCACATGTTGCCAACAATGAATAGTCGTGTGCATATGCATGCATTTCTGTAAGGAGGATAGTTGCTATAGAATGAGTTTACAAGGTGTCCCAATGATGAATTACTGTACATGTGTGTATAAGTTAGGTTGAAGTGCTTGTAATGCAACGGTTACAATGTAAACATGCAATGTGATTGAGCGTCCAATAAGTGACGTCATGAAAATAGGGAGGACCCAAACGTAGATGGAAACATGAGAATTTAGATGTACATGAAGGTTTAAAGATGCGTGACACATTACAAGCATTGTGTAATGTAAAGGAACATGAATATACGGTGTATGTGTGACATGTGTGACATGTGTGACATCATGTAAATAATTGTCGCTGAGTTGAGTAAAATGTGTGATATGATGTGAGGTTCTCCTTTAAGAGTGTTGTATAGTATTTTCCCTTGGCACATCATCACATGATGAGTAATGTGACCCGCAAATGCTGAAAACATGTAAAAGTCGAATGTTATGCAAATAAGACACATCAGCTGTGACACAATGCAGGGAATGCCCCCACACTGTCATGCAAATCCCCCTTGTATTGTGAGCAATGAAACGTAAACAGTACTATACTGTTATACGTCCCCGCTCCATTGACTTCCATTGATGTACAGAAGATTTTTTTTTTCTAAGTGCCGTTCCGGCAGCCTTAGCGATCGTTCTCCCGTCCAAAATGCCAACTTTAGTTGGCAGGAGAAATCGGCCATAACATCTCAATTTCGTAGTGCCGATCAGCCCCGATAAGCTGTTTTTTTTTGTTGAATCCAGCCGATTTAAAAAAGTGGCGATCAGTGTCGAAAACAGGCTTATCGGCAGGCGACTGGCCATAACCAAATTATCGGCTCCGAAACCTGGCGATATGAAGCACTTATCGGCGCTTACTGAATCTCAAACCCAATTTTGGCTATAAAATGGCCATATTTCCCTTATCAACGCTTACTGCATGAGGCCCTAAGTGTGATATCTGATATGGAGGAATTGTTACTTGAACAACATGATGATTCACAATGTAATGATATAACTATGTCTAACTTTTTTATCCATCAACATACAGACTATAGGAAAAAATCAACGTTCATTCCCTATTCATCCAAGGGCCCCTTCATCTCCACTTTTGAGAGACTAGTTGAACAGGATCTGAAACAGCTGTCTGAGAGTTGCTCTTCCATCCGCTTCCCCCATGATAACTTAACTCATGAAGAAAGAGCTGAATTAACCATTCTGCAGAACGATCATTCTATAGTTATTAAAAATGCGGATAAGGGGGGAGCGGTGGTGGTGCAATCATCATCCAGCTTTCAATTAGAAGCACTCAGACAACTAAATGATGCTAGTTCTTATAAAAAGTTAGGGTACGACCCCACGGCGAGCTTTTTGAAAGAGTTAAGAGATTTATTAGATCTGGGGGTGATGCTGTGTGTTCTCAACAATAAAGAGTTTGATTTCTTGTTGTGTCCACATCCCATCGTCCCAGTGTTCCACCATCTCCCAAAGATCCATAAGTCACTAACCTGCCCTCCTGGTAGGCCCATAGTGGCTAGTATTGGATCTTTGGGAGATGGTGTATCACGCTATATTGATGGTTTCCTTCAACCTCTGGTTCACTCATAGCCTTCCTTTTTGAGGGACTCAAATCAACTTTTGATGGATCTACAGGAGGTCCAATGGAAAATCTCCTATAGTTGGACCACTATGGACGTCATGTCGCTCTAGAGTATCATACAACACAATCAAGGGATTTCTGCTATTCAACATTATCCTCATCTATCCAAATTACCGGTTTCACTTTGCACATTTTTGATTGAAAGTATAACATTTTTATTAACACACAATTATTTCACATTTGACTCACAATTTTATTTACAACTTAAGGGCACTGCTATGGGGACTTCATTTGCACCATCTTATGCTAATTTGTTTATGGGCTTCTGGGAATCTATTTTTATTTTTAGTGACCTTTTAGAGAGCACATTATTTTCTACAGGCGTTATATTGATGACCTGTTTTTCATCTGGGATGGTGATTTTCTTTCTTTTGAAACTTTCTTTAACACTCTTAATATTAATCAGTATAATCTCACATTCACTTATGATTTTGATATTCAACACATTGCTTATTTGGACATAATGTTGTATATAGATGTCAACAAAATCATTCAAACGGACGTCCATAGGAAACCTAATTCGCGTAATGCGTTCTTGATGGCTAGCAGTAATCATTCCAGGCCCCTCAAACAGGGGATTTTGAAGGGGCAATTTTTAAGACTTAGAAGACTCTGCTCCACAGAGGAATCCTTTGATATTCAGGCTGAGGATTTGGTCCATAGATTTCTTAAAAGAGGCTATAATAAGGTTCATATTGTGGAATCTCTTGATGCAGTTAAAACTCTTGAACGTGCTGATCTCTTTATTGGTAAAAAGAATTACAAATATAAAGGGAATAGAACCATCATGCCCAAAAAAATGGAGAAAAGGGCACCCTTTTTTATTACACAACAGTGTAAGCAGGCAGATTCTATTAGAGGTATCATTCACAAACACTGGCACACCCTTAAATTGGATACAAATTTACATACTGTGGTTAAAGATGGACCGAAATTTGTTTTTAAAAAAGCCAAATCACTGGCAGGTTTTCTGTCACCAAGTTTTTTTCGTTCAAACCATCCACAACATATTTCCAATATACCAAAAGGCTTCTATAGATGTGCTCATTGTGTTGTCTGCAAATATGCCATTCCATTGAAAAGTATCCAAACACTTAAACCTAAAAGGAATATAAAAGTATCCACATTTATCAATTGTAATTCGAATTTCATTGTGTACATATTGAATTGTGGTTGTGGCAGGCACTACATTGGACGCACCATTAGACCCTTGAAAGTTAGGATAATGGAGCATGTTAGAGCCATTAAAAATCGTACTATTACACATCCAGTGTCACGTCATTTTGCACATTGTTCACAGGGGGTATCCAGAACTTCACCTTTTCGGCTATTGAGCATGTTCCTCCACCCATTAGGGGTGGTGACAGATTGAACATGCTCAATAGACGAGAGATGTTCTGGATCTTCAGCATGGATTCCCTACACCTGAATGGGATTAATCAAGATTGTGAATTAATACACTTTTTATAAAATTATTTCATTTCTAAGATCAGTCTTAATTTTAGATATAATGTCCTAACATTTATATTTATATTTATGTTAAATGTGAATTAATAGGTGATTTTTCTATCCTTCCACCCTTTAGGGGTTATTTAGTTTGTTATAATATTATTATTAAAGTATTATATTTTACATATTCTTATTATATACCATTTTTGAATCTATTCTATACATTCACATATTTTGATTCTAGATGTGTTTAGAAAATTCATCAGCTTTGATATATTTTTTACTAATTATATGGTTTATTATTATTATTTTGTAGTGAATCATACATATATACAGTATTCTTATTCTCTGTGCTATTTCATATATATACATATGTATTTCTTTAAATATTAGGGTTATTATTATTTTTAGTTCTAATATAAGATTGTTTATTTCTTTTTCAATCTAGTTTAAGATTTGTTTGCATCATTATATATTATTAAGACATTGCTATAAGACATAAAAATAATGGAATGAGTTATGGGTTCATGGTTGGGTATAACTATATATGTCCCCATTTATCAATTAAGAGTTTAATATAGTTAGATTATGTTTTTATTCTTGATTTCTTTTTTTGTATAGTATATTATTCTCTTCTTCATCTATTGCTTTGATTATTATATTTTAATCTTTTGTTATCTTGCTTCGTTTTTGCTTTTTGTATTGATTTACTATTGAGTTGGTTATTTGTATTGTACTTCCGCCTTTGCCTTTTCAATGCGGAGGTATTTCTACCCTATGAGGCCACCGTAGTTCACTAGGGGACTCAGTTTCAGTCAGATTCTTTCTGACTGATTTTTGGCGCGAAATTACTTCCGCATTGACTGGCATATAAGGTGGATCAGCGGGGATATAGGTCACTCTTTGATAAAGCGCTACTTAGCGCGAAATGCATTAGAGGACCCTTTTTATGTAGCTTTTGCTACCATGCATCTCTATTAAAGCATTTTTAATTTTCACCAATCAGCCTCCAGCCCTACTTTTTTCTGTAGTGCTCTACCTTCTCTCCACACATAGTTGATCTACACCACGGACGGTTGCACGCGTATATGAAGCATAAGGGGTCTATCATGTGAGTCATTTATCTGTATTTCTTACATTCTGACTGTGACTATAGGGTATTTGCATGGCTCCAGCCTTTGGTTCAGGATACCATCCCTCTCCATAGTGAATGCACTGGGAGTCCTTTTATATAGGGGCTTTTTTGTGATTTCATTTTGAGGGTGGTTATATGCTTTCTGTCCATATCAGGCTTTATTTGGTGAGCTATATACCCTGTCACATATATACATTTTTTCATTGATTTGACTCAACCCTTGACTCCTGGGCTATATTGCCTTCATTGCACTATTCGGGAATTAGAAGCACCATACAGAGATTCATTTCTCATCCTTTGCTGCCACACAGCCAATAGGGCTGCAGCAATCCCCTGCTCCCTGACATTGATACATTTCCCGTACTGGAGTCACAGTCAGTCGCTGCTGGGACAGGATAGGGGTAAGAGGTATGTGTGCAGGAGTCAGTGACCCTCTGCATTAGGCCAGATTCCCCCTAGGGCCCCGCTAGGCACCGACTACCCTCAGCTTGTGGTTGCTGCAGGGACCGGCCCATAGTATAGGACACGGCCCCCTGTAGTAACATAGTGAGTGAGGGACACAGACAGGACACGGCATCTCCTGCACAACTGTGGTCTAGGACCAGACATCATACAAATAGATTGCTAAGGTGGTACATCCATGCGGAACCCACCCAACTAGAGGTGGAGGCTTCACGGGTTGTAGTACTGGGTCCGTGGATCCCATCATCGCAAGATCAAGCCAGCGCACCCAGGTGTGGGCACACCCGGCAGGTACCTTCCTCACATGCACCAAAATATACTGTACAGTGATGGCGCTGATCACGCCTAAGGGTTGGGGGGTTATAACCTTGGGGACACTTATGTGGTAGAGTGCCCGAGGCCCTCATCAGATACTGTGGGGACTGTAGACATTGTTGGGTGGGTTACAGCCGTGCGTGGCAAGTGGGTATCTGTAACCAGTAGCCATAATATACATTACTATCAGTAAACTGTTATTCTGTGTTACCCTGTGTATTCATTGTGTGAGTGTATGCTTATATATGTATATGGATCCTGTAATGGGCAAATCCACATAGTAGGATCCATTACAGGTGGAGGCACTGATGAAGACTGTTCCATAATTCACCCCAGGCTCCCTGCAGCGGAGGCTCGGACCGCCTGTGAGCCACGGGTAGTGCACCACATGTACACTGTAGACATGTATCACACAGAGGGTGGGGATACATGTGCTACACATAAATGCATTTTCTCAACCTTTTTGGCTTCAAGATGATGGCCATATGAGCCATAGGCAGCCATCTTGACGGTAGGAGCAACCAGCCCTTACTGTCACAGCCTCAATTCTCTAAACTTCATTAAAGTGTCAACACCACATAGAAAGACCAAACAAAACAAGAACAGTCACATACAGTAATATTGAAGTATTCCTAAAAATACACAATGTGTTCTTTTTTCTTTTCAATCCCCATTATAAATACTGTAACAAGTATTTATCATTCGCACTGCATCTGATTGATTTCTATGAGGAAAATGGATGCCATATTAATTGCAGTCAAAGGTGTATGATAATAAAGGCGATATCTCTGGATTGAAACATCATACAAATAAAAAGAACATACTGTATCACACTGAAAAGCATAAGGAGCATAAATGGTTACATTCACAAGGACGTGATTTGGACAATAAAATTAAACCTAAAGCTGCACTCAAACTCCTATATTAAGTAAAATGTTACTTTCCCTCCTCTTATGTTTTTATGGTATAGGATATTTTATTTTTTATGCGACATTCACTTTCACTTTCAAACTGTCTATCCTTTTTTGAACCTTTTAACATACAATGTATTTGCTGAGCAGGGATACTAGTGTACTGTATGCTTGGTTTACATCGGTAAGTGGTATGAACCTGAGTTGATTAGCCGTTTATGCCTTACTGGGATTCAGTTCAGATTCAGTTCAATTTGGCTAGTTCATGTAGCCTGTTAGCAGTATAGATTGGGATTTCTCTTTGGTCAAGTGTATATGGTGTTAAACAGAGCGTTAAATCGGTATTGAACAGAAGTGGAATTTTAAGAAGACACCAGCACATGCCACATACTCTGGCTAGTCCACAAATTTAAGTTATGTAAATGTAATCTGTGTCATCCTGTCTTTTGGCTTTCAGTGTTCCAAATTAGACATACAGTACAGTGAAGCAGTTGTCTGTCTGCCCTTACCTCTTCCTTCATCTTGTGATCTGGGAGTACAAACCTAAAGTCTGTGATTGGTTCTGTGAGTGAAGGGAATGATGATGCATTTTTATTATTTGTATGCTTCCTTTTGATACCTTTGTGCTTTACTTTCATATGTTTCTCGGGTTCTGAGCAACATAGTTGTCTCTGAAATTAAAGAGGCGAATAAAGGTTGATATTATCATTAATATGGTTTACAAGTCGAAGAAGTGTGAGCTGAGCCACATATACAGTACAGTAAGCAACAGAAGACGGGGGTGCCCAATGCTAAATCAAATTGACAAAACATATATGGTAATGAGCATAAAGTTTAGATACTTGAATAATAATAGTAATTACTTGGTTTTTAGTTAAAGCCTTTGGCCAAAGCGTCGTAAGCCTGCATACCAACGTCAAGGTAAACCAAAAAGCAGGTACTAACTTAAAACTGTGAACCCTTCCTGTTAGCTCTGTATGAGGGGAAGGAACTGCAGTGAGTCCTGTCCATTCAGCAAGTTGCAAGAACCTCCCAAGTTAAAAAGGTGGGGAGAGGCGAGCTCTGGGGGGAGGTGCCACCTAACCTCCAAAGACTGTTACCAGTCAGAAATTGATTAACACACATATTCCCAGATAGCTCAAACTCCTACATCCACCAAATCATGAATATATATTTTTTATATATTTATGCCAAAATGAGTGCTACTGAGCGTGGCAAATGTGCACAACAGAAGACGGGGTGCCCAATGCTACATCAAATTGACAAAACATATATGTAATGAGCATAAAGTTTAAATACTTGAATAATAATAGTAATTACTTGGTTTTTACAGTACAGCAAGGTCCAGAACCACAGAACTCCATTAGTGACTTAACAAGACGTTAACGTATTATGTTAACGCATCGTTGAGTGCTAAGTGCCATTTTCAACCCTAACGGGCACTTCGTATGAGTACTAATGATATGCAAAAAAAGTGTTCCCTGTAGCAAAGCTTGTCCATAGAGATCCTTTATAGTCAACGCAGGGATTTAATGATGTGTTAGGGGAAAGAGACCTATATCACTAGAGTCCTAAATGCAATACCTCTCCCCTGAAATTCAACTTCAAACAATATGTGAAGTAACATCTGTGCATGAAAAGGATCACACCTGAGAAACCAGAGATGTATGCTAATAGGAGTCATTTAAATATATCAAAGGTGGACATCAAATAATGCAAATATTTAAGAATACTTATAATATAGATTATTTCCTAAATCAGTCACCTAAATGTAATTCATTAAAAATACCAATGCCATTAGCTTCTTTTGGTACAAGGGGAGACCCCCCATAACCGCATTGCATTAAACTCCTGTGGTAGCAAAGTACTGAATTGCAGGTCTGTCTGGCAGTAAAATGTATAACCACTACCCAACTCTTACTGAGCTTCCTGAATGAGACCATCTACTCAGGGTTGCACATTGATACCCTGATATCCAAAACCTATGCCAAACTAGTGTACTATATTGGAACATAGATTGTAGAAGGGAAGGAATGGTCACTACTTCCTGAAGCACCGATCACAAGCGTAGTAGATTAAAAGTTCTTTATTGCAAAAAGCTGGACATCATGAGAAAAGCTCTGACGCGTTTCATCCCGTGCAAGGGACTTTATCAAAGATACTTGTTTCAGATACCAGACACATATATATAGGTACAAACAAAATCTGATTGGTCTACTCTAAAATCAGACTCAGCGGATGTCAATCATCACAGTGAGTGGTAACTCCAATGTGTGATATATTAACCTCTGCCAGTCTGGTAAGAAACATACAAACATATATATACAATAGACAATGTGTATACAAAAATTGCAATGTGATTAAAAACAACGAAACATGATGACTAGCATAATGATGAAAATTGGATATTCCATGGACATCCAAGAAAAATACAGATGTAAGATATATAAATATATGAAAAATATACAAAAATATGAAAATTACAAAAATTCATGACTATTATTATTACTAAATTTAAATTATACTAAGTACTATTATTATTTTAATCATCTAATGGATACATAAAGAGAAATCATAAAACTGAAAAAATCATAAATATAAAATCTAAACTCAATAGGTAACCACATAATATATGTTATACTACATTAATCCAAAAGAAAATGTTTCAGCTCCCAATCTGAATTCATTCCAAAAGGGTGAAGGGAGTTAAGCATGTATATCCAGTACATTTCTCTTTTGTTTAACCTGTTCTCTCTATTGCCGCCTCTTAGGTGATGGGGTATATGTTCAATGGCAGTAAAAGAAAAATTACAATGCCTCCCATTGGACATTGGGAGAAATGTCTGGATACTGGATGTATTAAATAATGCTTTTTTATTAACCGGGTATGTTCAGCTATACGTAATCTCAATGATCTAATTGTGCGGCCCACATATTTGTGGCCACAAGCGCACGAGAGAACGTAAACCACATAAGATGTATTACAGTTTAAAAAGTTGTTGATGTTAAACTTCTTTTTATCATTGGAATGCATGATGAATTTTGCTGGCAGTGCATATTGGCACATAGAACAATTTGCGCAGCTGAAGAAACCTTTGGGTATATTCGTGATTCTTGGGCTTCTTCTGTTTGAATCAAACATACTGGGAGAAAAATGTGAGGCCAAGGTTTTGGCCTTACGAAAGGTAAACCTTGGACCACTAGACAACGAAGGACCAATATCTTCATCTAGCAAGAGTGTATGCCAATGTTTTTGTACAATTTTAGAGATTAATGAGGACTGTGAACTATACGTGGTTATAAAAAATGGACTCTGTGTGGAATTATTGAACGTATTATTTGGTTTTTTAGAGTTTTTTGAGTGTTTTATTCTGGAGACAGTTTTTTGAATGAGATTATCTCTATCCATGGAATCTGCTCTCATAAAGGCAGCATCTATGTCCCTAGTTGAGTAACCCCTGGCCTTAAATCTGTCAGACATTTCTTTTGATCTTGACAAAAAAGTGTCTTTTGTTGAACACAATCTTTTCAGTCTCATAAATTGAGATCCAGGAATATTCCTTATCAATGAGCGGGGATGGCAACTCCGCGCATTGAGAAGCATATTCCTGGAGTTCTCCTTTCGATAAACATCGGTCTGAATTTTCATCCCATTATCAACGTACAGTGTTAAATCTAAATAATTTATATAATTCATATTGTGCTCAAAAGTGAATTTAATATTATAATCATTAGTGTTTAAATAGTGAATAAAAGAAATAAGGGTGTTCTCATCACCATCCCAAATAATAATCAAATCGTCAATATATCTCTTAAAAAAGATGATATTTTGACGAAAAGGATTGTTAGCGTGATAAATAAATTGTGACTCCCAAAAACCCATAAATAAATTAGCATAAGAAGGTGCAAAACTGGTGCCCATAGCGGTGCCTAATTTTTGTAAATAAAAACGTGAATCAAACATAAAATAATTGTGCGTAAGTAAAAAGAATATAGATTCTTGTAAAAAAGTGCAAAGTGAAACCGATAAAGTGGATAAATCTAAAAAGTGTCGTACAGCTTTAAGTCCGTGATTGTGATCAATGATATAGTACAGGGAGGCCACATCTAATGTGACCCACCTATACTCCTTAGTCCATGTGATGTCCTGTACCTTGAAAATGAGATCCGATGAGTCTCTGATATAGGAGGGAAGTTGAAGAACCAGGGGTTGTAGGAACTTGTCCACATACCGCGATAACCCATCTCCCAAAGATCCAATGCTCGCCACTATTGGTCGTCCAGGGGGGTCGACTAACGATTTATGGATCTTTGGGAGATGGTGGAATACCGGAATCACGGGATGTGGACAGTTCAGAAATTCAATCTCTTTATGACTAATGACATTTAGAATACTGCCAAAGGTTAATAATTCAGTCAATTCTAGAGAATAAGATGTAGTGGGATCTTTTTTGAGAGCCTGATAGGAATTGTCATCACATAGCTGTCTAAGTGCTTCTCTTTTATACTGATCAGAGGACAATATCACTAGGGCTCCCCCTTTGTCTGCATGTCTGATCACGATATCAGAATTGCTCTTAATGTGTTCAATTTGTTGTACTTCATAGTAAGTTAAATTCCCAGAACTAATGTTCGAATAAGAGAAACCTTGAGAAAGGAATTTCAAATCACGTTCGACCAACCTTTCAAAAGTGGTTATGGATGGCCATCTATTGTAATTCGGGCAAAATACAGATTTTTTTCTTATAGCCCGAGTCCTCAGAACCAAAGAAAGGTTGGACGAATGTATTAATAGGTTCTCCTTGTGACTCTAACAGAGTTTCCATGTCTGAAATTACACAATTTTCTTGGAAACTTAAATCCTGAAGCAGATCAGAATTTGACTCTATTGGTGTCGATGGAACCCCATCAGATTTTTTACCCAACAATCGATTTCTAGAACTAAATAGCTTTTTTAAAGAGAGTTTACGCGTAAATTTCTGGAGGTCTATAACCGTTTGAAACAATTGAAATTTTTGAGTGGGGGCGAATCCCAAACCTTTATTCAAAAGATTCAACTGATCCAAGGGAAGATCTACACCTGATAAGTTTATAACATTATCAGGAAGGTTTATTCGTATTTCTTCCTCTTGGACCTGCCTCTGCTTTCCTCGTTTCCTCTGTGACCTTCGTGTTCTCCTCGGCCCTTTGGGTTTGGCTGTAAAAAAGCCGAGGAGGGTTGGCCTGATGATTTGGAAACTCTTGGTTGAAATGAGGAAGAGGCACTCCTATCATCATAACCTGTGGCCCCACGATCACCTCTGGAATGGCCAGTAAATCTATCAAAGGACACCGACTGAGACCTAGCCTCGTAGTTCGATACATCTGATTCAAAACTTGAGGTCTCAGTTCTAGTGTTCTTCAAAATAGATTTATTTGGATTTTTATTAGACCAATTTTTTGATTGTTTTGGATTCCCCCTTGGTGTGCTAGAACCTACAAATTCTTTTGTGGTCTGCGGTTTTTGCCAACAATATACCTGACTTTTGGTATAATCTATACGATCTCTCTCGAATTTGGAATGTTTTTTCTCGCTAATAGTCTCTTCTATTGAGTCCACATTAAAAGAAAGCGTTTTATCGTTTTTTGTAAATTGTTCCATTTTGGAAAATGGTTTTAATTTATTTTGTAAAATTGCTATTTCTTCCATAAGTTTAGATTTCTCTAGTGTTTTTTGTTGGATAATAAGCTCCATGAGCTGTCTAGAACATGTGTCTAAAGTCTTTATCCAATCTTGTTGAAATTTATTACTTGTAAACCCAAAGGAGGGCACCTTTTTGATACGTAACCCCCTAGGGATTCTGTCACATCTAATATAATTCTCTAGTGAGGTAATGTCCCACCAGAGTCTTATATTTAGGACTAGAAGTTTTTCCAATTTAACAAAATAGTGTGTCAAGTCTGATGGTTCATCACATGTGATATCAAAAATACCATCAAAAAGATGTGCAGCTTTTCTGGAGCGTCTAGTATTATCCCCACAAGAATGAACAAATGTATCAATCTCTATATCTGATACAGCATCTATATCATCATTGGATTCCTCCATGGTTAATCACAGTTATAAATCGCACAAACAGATATGAATTAATAAAGATAATATTAACAGCTTGTGAAGGGTTAACCTGAGCAGAAAATTGCCAAAGCTGGAAAAACAGTGAATGATTAATTGATTAATAAATGTACAAAATAAGTGTTAATCTTCATATGAATATATAAATATGAATTCTAATTCCAAACACATATGATGAGCAAAATGGAATACAAGTCTATGTCCAGAAAAAATGGAGAGTGAACTCCTATGTTCCATATGCTAGACAGTCATATGTTGAAGTATACAATCACTGTCCAGGTAGAGCCAAGGATTGGAGTCTCCAAGCAGGTACTATATTGGAACAAATCCTCCAAGTCTGCTGGTCAGAAAGCACATCACACAACAGATGCTGATGCCAATTATAGACTATGGGGACATGGTATATGGTAAGGCAACCCAAATGTACCTTGGCAAACTTGATACCCTCTACAACTCACAATGCCGCTTTGTGCTCCAATGCAACTACAACACACATCACAGCGAAATGCTCAAAGAACTAGATTGGTCATCACTTCAGTCTAGGTGCAAAGTTCCTCTTTCCTGTCTTGCCCTCAAATACTTTCTTGGCAAGCTACCTGTCTATCTGAACAAGCTCCTCACCCCTACCACATCTAGAATTTATCATCTGAGCACTGACTCCAACAGACTGTTCATGGTCCCAAGTTTCAACAAAGTATCCGGCCCCTCCTACTTCTCCTACCATGCACCCGACAACTTGAACAATCTACCGGAGACTCTCACAGTTGCCACCAGTCTAAGTTCTTTCAATACTAAAGCTGTCTTACATTTTAATCTGGTCTGTAACTGTTACATACACCTATAATATATATCATCTTAACTGTGCATGCAATGTCTTGTATATAATGTATAACCCTGTTCATGGTTCTCTCCTAGATCCTCTACAATCTGGCTTCCGCACTGCTCACTCCACGGAAACAGCCCTCACTAAAATAACTGACGACCTCCATGCTGCCAAAAACAGAGGTCATTACACTCTGCTCATATTACTCGACCTCTCTGCAGCATTTGACACCGTGGACCACCCTCTTCTCCTTCACATTCTCCATACTCTTGGTATTCGGAACAAAGCTCTATCCTGGATCTCATCCTACCTCTCCCATAGTACTTTCAGTGTCTCTTCTGCTAACACCTCCTCCTCCTCTATTGATCTCTCTGTGGGGGTACCCCAGGGCTCTGTCCTGGGACCTCTTCTCTTTACTCTGTACACACTCTCTCTAGGTGACCTAATAACATCTTTTGGGTTTAAATATCACCTCTATGCTGACGACACATAAATATACTTTTCAACACCCGACCTTACACCTGCTGTACAAACCAAAGTTTCTGAATGTCTCTCTGCTATATCATCCTTTATGGCCCTCTGTCGCCTTAAACTCAACATGGCTAAAACAGAGCTCCTCATACTTCCTCCCAAACCTGGCCCTACTACCTCCTTCCACATTACTGTTGGAACTACGATCATCCACCCAGTAGCCCAAGCACGCTGCCTAGGGGTCACACTCGACTCCTCTCTCACATTCGCCCCTCACATTCAAAACATTTCTTAAACTTGTCGCTTTTTCCTCCGCAATATAACAAAGATACGCCCTTTCCTCTGTTGCTCGACTGCTAAAACTCTGACTCAGGCCCTCATTCTCTCCCGTCTTGATTACTGTAACCTCCTGCTGTCCGGCCTTCCTGCCTCTCACCTGTCTCCCCTACAATCTATCCTAAATGCTGCTGCCAGAATCACTCTACTCTTTCCTAGATCTGTCTCAGCATCTCCCCTCCTGAAATCCCTCTCCTGGCTTCCGATCAAATCCCGCATCTCACACTCCATTCTTCTCCTCACTTTTAAAGCTTTACACTCTTCTGCCCCTCCTTACATCTCAGCCCTAATTCTCGCTATGCACCACCCCGACTCTTGCGTTCTGCTCAAGGATGTCTTCTTTCTACCCCCTTTTTATCTAAAGCCCTCTCCCGCCTTAAACATTTTTCACTGACTGCCCCACACCTCTGGAATGCCCTTCCCCTCAGTACCCAACCAGCATCCTCTCTATCCACCTTTAAGACCCACCTTAAGACACACTTGCTTAAAGAAGCATACTGTACGAATAGCACTGTGAACATTCTGAACACATGATACATAAAGCTTGGCCCCCTGCAGACGCACTTACCAGAACTCCCTCCTACTGTCTCTGTACGTTCTCCCTACCTACCAATTAGACTGTAAGCTCCTCGGGGCAGGGACTCCTCTTCCTTAATGTTATGTTTGTCTAAAGCACTTATTCCCATGATCTTTTATTTATATTATCTGTTATTTATTCGATTACCACATGTATTACTACTGTGAAGCGCTATGTACATTAATGGCGCTATATAAATAAAGACATACCATACTATGTATTTGGAACCATGTATTTGTCATCATAACTCTATGCTAAGGACATACTTGAAAACGAGAGGAACTCTCAATGTATCACTTCCTGGTAAAATATTTAAAAATAAATAGATTTACTTTAAATAAAGATAAAATCATGGTAAGTATGGCTTACCTCCAAAATCAAAAGCAGTACAACTGGGGGCACATGCTCTGTGCTGACAGACATAGACACCTAGTTGTACAGCTCTAGTCCAAGAACTCAATTGATTGATATGCCTACTAAAATGGTGGGAAATTCATCCCAACTCTGATTGGCTACCGTACCATCTGAGGGCGGCCATCTTTCTTTTGATGACGTCATCTTAAAGGCAAATGAAGCTCAGCCATTCTGATTGGCTGGCTTCATTGCCTTTAAATGACGTCATAATTTTTCCCCACCCCCCTCCACCCCCCAAATCACTTGGTTTTCACGGCCCAATTAGGGCAGTGGGAACCATTTGACAAAAATGTGACGTCATAGGCCTATAAAATCCTATGTCGTCTCATTTTGAAGGCAGACGCCGAGGAGGATGGACCTCCTAAAGAAGAAACAAGACCAGGGCGTGGCCGAAGAAGACCCCGGAAGAGAGCGGAAGAAGAAAGAAGATAGAAGATAGAAGAATACAGATGAACACCCCGTGACGAAATGGATTGCAAATAAGAAGGTTTATTATTTTATGTTTACCTTTGGATTTGGTTCGAGAGCTTCCGGTTCCCCTGGATTTCGGTGAGTGGGCATCTAATGGTAAGTAAACAAAAGAAAAGTATATTATTTTAATTTTTACAGGTTTATTTTTTTTTTTTTAAAGTGTATTTTTTTTTATTTCCATTTAATGCCCCTGAATTGATCAATGTCCCTAGGGATAAACATACATTCAGGGACACTGAATGGGTGTATTGTATGTGATTTTTGGATGTAAATGCATTGTTTTTTATGCTCTTTTATTGCCCCTTTATGTTATGTATATCTAATAGATGTACATATAGGGATAATAAATGATTGTTTTGCTAATGTTTATGTATCTCATGTATTTCAAATGTATTTAGCAGCTTTATTAATACATTGGTGTGTGTAATGTAATTTTTATTTAGTTACATGTTATTTTTAATGGTTTATTTCTGCTAGTTAGATTTGAATGATGGTGGTTACTTTGAATTAGAATTTTTTGCCCAATGGTTTGGCTTTAGGAATTGAATAGTGAATTGTCTAATTGATTTGGATTGGATTGTAATTGGTTTAGGAAATTGATTAATTGATTGATGGTAAATTTATTTATGTTGCTTACTTTCTAATTGATTTTGTGGATGGCATTGGTGGTTAGGGGACATTGTCCATAGTGTATTTTATTTTTAAATTGATTTTGCATAGTGTTACATGATGCACAGATTAATTGCATCATGTACACACATAATGCAATTGTGTGACATTTGATATACATTTGTCTAGCTGCTGGTTTGTTGGTTTATTTTTAAAAGTGCTGCTGGTTTCATTGTAAGATGCAATGTGGTGATTTTCAGATTAACATTTCATGTTTTTATTTATGCATGTTTTATGTGTTTCATAATGGGCAAATAATCTATTATCCATATCTGGATAATAGTTTTTTTGCCAATTACTGTATTGTATGTGTTAGGGGGCGGGGGGATGTGTGTTGTATATTGCTATGTTTATTGGGGGCAATTGTCCCCAATAAACATGCTATTGTGCCTTAACCCCTTCATTGGCTTAGCGGATAGTCACTAAGGTAAGAAATTATTGTTTATTAATATGTGTTTTTTGACAGTAGTGTAGATGTGTAGGGGGTCTCCGGAGCTGAACTGCATTTGTTTCAGGTCTGGGGACCCCCTACTTCAGAAGATACAGGCCCCGTTATGGGGTGCCGGTATCCCCTGCAGAATGTAATTGTCCCGGTCACGTGACGCGGAAGCTTTCAAAGTGCAGGGGATACCGGCATCCCATAACGAGGCCTGTTTCTCCTGAAGTAGGGGGTCCCCGGACCTGAAACCAATGTGGTTCAGCTCCGGTGACCCCCTGCTCATGTACACTATTATTAAAATGTATTTTTTTTGTGTACGATCGCCTGTAACAGCCTTGCATGGAGGTGGCAAATCTCCATGCAAATGTTACATGCAGTTTTTATTCTATCAGCTAGCGTACATAAAGTTTAAGAATGCTAGTAGGGGGAAAAAAGCAACACGTACGCTGTGGCTGTTTTGAGCACGTACGATAGAAAATGTTCTCAAGGCCTTAGTGAATCGCGTCTCCGGCTTCACTTTCTATCGGACGTGCTTTTTTTTTCAGCCAGACGCAAAAGCTCGGAACTTAGTGCATAGCTCCCTGTGTGTTTATTAAGCTTAATTTTCAGCTATTATCAGTTGTTTGGAGGTTATTGGCCCCTCCCCCCAGGGTTTAAGGTCACCCCTACCCACTTTCTAAGTTAGCAGTTCTTTTTCATGTTCCTGTGTTTGGACAGACCCAATGTGGTCATTCTCACTCCAAATAGAGGTAAATCAGAATTTTATCAGGTAGTGTTAGGACCTGCTCACTGGTCAGGCCTTGATATGGCTTGCAGGCTTATAACGCTTTGAGCAAAGGGTTTAACTAAATAACCCTTTTTCAAGAGAATGTATTAGTATTTCACTGTGTATTTTTTTCACATTGGATGTAGCATTGGGCTTTTCCGTCTTGTACTTTAAACACATAAAGTACTCAAAAAGCATTAACCCATAAACCACTATGGGACCCAGGACTCAGACATGTTTTAGGTTCCTATCAATTGAGGTGGGAAGAAGAAAGGGGAAGATGGGGCCCATGACTAATATTTTTCCTTGCTCCCATGAATTGGGAGGAGGGGCTGAATAGCAGGGCCCAGAACTAAGGTACATTATGTCCTGGGTTCCTATGATGGGGGTGGGGGTGGAGGGAGGGAAGGGGTAAGAAGTACACTTGTCCTGCCTGTGTAGGGGAAATGGAGATATTGCCTACAAACTCAAAAACCATTGTTCCTAAACCTTGGTGGAGCCCAGGACTCCAGGCCGTGTCCTGAACCCTGGGTGGAAAGGAAATTGTGGAGCACAAGACTGAGTCATATTGTTGGCCCCTACAAATTGAGAAGTAAAAGAGGAGGATAATGGTGAGGCCCAAGGCTAAACTATGTTGTTGGCCGCTACAATTTGTGGAGGAAATTAAGGGGTTGGGAACAGGACTACATTCCTGTGATTATTATAAACAAAAACTGGATTAAATTAGAATCCTGTTATTATAAACAGAATTCTGATTTATATAGAACAAAGTTAATCCTCCATGTATTGTGTGTTTGGGAAGGTATACAGTATACTGTAAGTCAATTAGTTATTTAGTCACTCTCTCTACCATATTTTAGGTTCTGTATATTAGGCTACTGGATATTTTTATTTGAAGCTAATGCAATGCATTATTGTGTACCTGTTGTTAAGCCAATGCTAGTGAGTTAAACTACGGGTGTGGTTTTTACATAAATTACCTTTGTGGGTATGTGTTCAGAGAAAATAACTTTCTGTGCTAATTTAGGTAATCTAATGTTTTTTGCCCTGATTTAATGGAGCTCTGAGTAACTGATTCTTTGTGTGTAGTACTGTATTTGGAAAGTAGCTGACATTTTTCAAGCAACACTTATTAGTTTCCTAATTGTTTTTATGATTGTTATTTTAAGCTTTGTTAGGTTTTATGCTGATTTTTTCTAAATATTTTGAGTTTTTGCTAACATTTTGAAAAAATGCAAAAAAAAATACTTTAAAAAAACAAAAAAAAACAAATCTACTGTATGTGCAAATATTACAAAATATTCAAAATGAATAATATGGATGTGCACTTTCCGAAGTTTTTTTTCTTTGTACTTTTGTACTCTTTTGAATATTTCGCAATGTTCACCCTACATATAAAAATAAAATAAAAGCAAAAGGTAAAAAATAATCTTATGGGCATTTCTCAGGTGATGACTTGAATTTTGCTCTGATTCGAAAGTTCATTCCAAAATGATTTTTTCCTTATTAAGAATAAATAACAGCTATTAGTATTATCACTGGTAATAGTAAATAACAGCTATTAATAATTAAAATATTTATCCTCTATAATACTGACAGTGTACAGTATGCAGTGCTGTAAATATAATTTTTGAAGGAGTGAGTCCCTGAATCGTTATATTGTTCGCAGGGCTCATGGTTTCTCGCATGTGAACAGAGAAGGGATAATTGATATTGTTTCCTGAGATTGGTGGGTCCCAGGACTTGCTAAGGCAGCAACTGACTAATGTGAACAGTGTGCCATTTGCAGGCAATATAATGTAGGCAAAGCTATCAAGCCCTCTCAGACAAATCATCCTCCTTGCCCATGGTGCCCATTTGTTAATCTACAGATCGATTTTATTTTATTGAGTTACCCAGGAGTTTGCATTTCCAATATGTATTGGTTATGATTTGTACTTTCTCAGGATGGGTTGAGGCCTACCCCTGTTTACATGCAGACACAAAGATAGTGGCAAAGAAATTATTACAGGAATATATTTCTAGTTATGGGTTACCACATAATATTTACTCAGGAAGAGGAACTCATTTTACAGGACAAATTGTACAGGAAGTGTGCAGGAGTTTGGGTATTGAATTTCATCTTCATTGCTCCCATCATCCTCAGAGTGCAGGTTCTGTTGAAAGGGTTAATGGTACCCCTAAAAATAAAATTGCAAAGATTTGTGATGATACTGTCATGAAAGGGCCTTGGGCCCTCCCTGTAGCTCTTATGTCCATCCGTAGTACACCTATTCGCAAACATAAATGATCTCCTTATGAGATACTTATGGGAAGACCTATAACCAACAGTAGTTCAAATGAACTAATTATTAAGGACCATGTAATTTGTGATGAAACAATTAGCAAGTATTGCATGCAACTAATAAAACTTTTAGAGTCTCTCCATGCACAAGTCAAAGCTGTACAGCCTACATCTGAGAACCTGAAAGTGCACCTACTCGAGCCTGGAGACTGGGTGATGGTTAAATCATTACAGCCCAGGTAGAAGGGTCCGTACCAAGTATTGCTTACAACAAACACAGCTGTCAAGGTTGCGGAACTCACCTCGTTGGTCCATGTGACTCATTGTAATGTGGTCTCCCCATCAATGACCCATTTACACAAGTTTTTAAAGAACTAAAAGACATTTATACAAGTTTTTCTTTTTGAAGAATCAAAAGGATAAGAACTTTAAATCTTCATATATTCAATACTGTATAGCTGAATTATTGTATATTAACCTTATATTTTTTTTCTATGTTTTATATTTTAGACACTAACATATAGTTTATGATTCTAACCAGAAACTACTAAACAGATCAGTGGATGCTGGTTAGGTTATTATTAGGGGTTATTTGGATTATTAGTGTTCTTTTCTTTATCTGGTAACTAAATGTAAGGGGTACAAAGATGAAAGGGGTCCAGATTCTGTTATATCTATGTGTGTTAAGTAAGCTGGGGATAGCAGAGCACACAGCATTAATGTTACATCTTGCTATGTCTGTGTACACACGCCTTTAATTGCCGCAGGAGGAGTGAGCTATATACCTATCAATATTAAAGGCTATGTCAAGATCCAATGTGCTTACAACCATTTATATAGAACAGTTGAACTGATGTTGGCTTTATATAAGGTACAGTTATATAGACCCCTCAATATAGTGCCGTACATCTATTCAGAAGATGCGTACACATATTCACAACAAACGAAAGATCAGAGAGATAGAATGTGTGAAAATTATACTTATTCTGTTGAAGATTTCCGTGCATTCAGTAATACAGACGCAAGGAAATATTTAGCTGTAAACATGTGATGGGTTCACTCTGTTTGTCCAGATTACCTAAATCAAGGTACTCAGACTCAGATATGACATGTGTAGGCACATCTAAATGCAATCACACCATTTATTGTGATCCTTTTAATATTACTGGACAATTACAACATTTCTATAATAGCTCAGGAGATTATATTGATCCCAAGACAGGAAGGGTAGGTTCAAGTACTGTAAAAACAAATACAGCTAAACCCCGTTATAACGCGCCTCGTTATACCGCGATTCGGTTATAACGCGATTTTCCCGTGGCTCCCGTTTTAAAAAAAAAAAAAAAAAAAAAATTTAAAAAAAAAATTTTTTTTTTACATTTTTTTTTGCACACTGCACACACTGCACACACTGCACACACTCACTGCACATACACTGCTCATTGCTCACACTGCCACACTGCACACACACTGCACACTGCACACACACTGCTCATTGCTCACACTGACACACTGCACACTGCACACACACTGCACACTGCACACTGCACACACACTGCTCATTGCTCACACTGCACACACTGACACACTGCACACACACTGCACACACACTGCACACACACTGCACACTGCACACACTGACACTGCACACACACTGCTCATTGCTCACACTGCACACACTGACACACTACACACACACTGCACACTGCACACACACTACTCATTGCTCACACTGCACACACTGACACACTGCACACACACTGCTCATTGCTCACACTGACACACTGCACGCACACTGCACACTGCACACTGCACGCACACTGCACACTGCACACACACTGCTCATTGCTCACACTGCACACACTGACACACTGCACACACACTGCACACTGCACACTGCACACTGCACACTGCACAACCTGACACTGCACACACACTGCTCATTGCTCACACTGCACACACTGACACACTGCACACACACACTGCACACTACACACACACTGCTCATTGCTCACACTGCACACACTGACACACTGCACACACACTGCACACTGCACACACACTGCTCATTGCTCACACTGCACACACTGACACACTGCACACACACTGCACACACACTGCACACTGCACACACACTGCACACAATTATTATATAGAAATAAACAGACAACTGCACTTTAACAGATGTATTTTGCCTGTACAACGTCTTGTGACTTTTGTTTCACAAAGTTAAGGGGGTGGGAAGTCATTGTGCTGTGGGGGTTGGGGGGGTGGCGGGGCCCTGCGCTGCGGCTACGGCGGGCCCTGTACTGCGGCGGGGGGGGTTAGCGGTCTGTGTGTGTGAGTGCGAGTGCCTGTCTGTGTGTGTGTGAGTGCGCGAGTGCCTGCATGTGTGTGCGCGCGTGTTTGTGTATGAGTGCGTGAGTGCCTGTGTGTGTATGTGTGTATGTATGAGTGCTCCAGCCCGAGTCCGTGGAGGGAGGGGGGGGGGGAGAGTAGCGGGTCCCTCCTGCAGCCAATGGAGGGAGTGGGGGGAGAGTAGCAGCTCCCTCCTGCAGTCCGGGGAGGGGGGGGGGGGAGAGTAGCAGCTCCCTCCTGCAGTCCGGGGAGGGGGGGAGAGTAGCAGCTCCCTCCTGCAGTCCGGGGAGGGGGGGGAGAGTAGCAGCTCCCTCCTGCAGTCCGGGGAGGGGGGGAGAGTAGCAGCTCCCTCCTGCAGTCCGGGGAGGGGGGGGGAGAGTAGTAGCTCCCTCCTGCAGTCCGGGGAGGGGGGGGAGAGTAGCAGCTCCCTCCTGCAGTCCGGGGAGGGGGGGAGAGTAGCAGCTCCCTCCTGCAGTCCGGGGAGGGGGGGGAGAGTAGCAGCTCCCTCCTGCAGTCCGGGGAGGGGGGGAGAGTAGCAGCTCCCTCCTGCAGTCCGGGGAGGGGGGGGAGAGTAGCAGCTCCCTCCTGCAGTCCGGGGAGGGGGGGGAGAGTAGCGGGTCCCTCCTGCAGCCCGTGTAGGGAGGGGGGGGGGGAGAGTAGCAGCTCCCTCCTGCAGTCCGTGGAGGGAGGGGGGGGAGAGTAGCGGGTCCCTCCGCTCAAGCCACGCCCCCCCTCCCTGTCAAACCTCCCACCTCCCGCTCCGGCTTTTACACACACTTACACACACACTCAGACACTTACACACACTCACAGACACTTACACACACTTACACACACACTCAGACACTTACACACACTCACAGACACTTACACACACTTAGACACACTTAGACACTCACAGACACTCACACACACTTACACACACTTACACACACTTACACACACACTCAGACACTTACACACACTCACAGACACTTACACACACTTAGAAACACTTACACACACACTCAGACACTTACACACACTCATAGACACTTACACACACTTAGACACACTTAGACACTCACAGACACTCACACACACTTACACACACTTACACACACACTCAGACACTTACACACACTCACAGACACTTACACACACTTAGACACAATTACACACACACTCAGACACTTACACACACTCACAGACACTTACACACACTTAGACACACTTAGACACTCACAGACACTCACACACACTTACACACACTTACACACACACTCAGACACTTACACACACTCACAGACACTTACACACACTTAGACACACTTACACACACACTCAGACACTTACACACACTCACAGACACTTACACACACTTAGACACACTTAGACACTCACACACACTTACACACACTTACACACACTTACACACACTTACACACACACTCAGACACTTACACACACTCACAGACACTTACTGCACCGACACACTTTATTCGAGTAAATACCCGGTATGTACCTGGCAGATACCTGGAATGCGCCACTCCTAACCTCTGACAAGCCCCGTTGCATTTGCCTTCCCAGCCTGGGTTCATGCCTGGCTGATGGGCGGCTGATCTGTTAAATGATAATGATTAGGATTTAATAGGCTGCAATGCTTCGCGTGTCTACCAGATGGCATAAATTCATGAATTGTAATGCAGTTTATATATATATACTGTGCAGTATTGCAGCCAGCGGGAATAAAATGCTTCAATCCCTGCTTGGAAAATAACTCAATGTACTCGGGCAGAAAACAGTCACAAACCTCAATACACCCGGGTATACCCGAATTCGTGGGACTAGCCAAGCTCGAATAAAGTGTGTCGCCAGTGTACACACACTCACACCCACATACTGCACCGACACACTTTATTCGAGCAAATACCCGGTATGTACCTGGCAGATACCTGGAATGCGCCGCTCCTCACCTCTGACAAGCCCCGTTGCATTTGCCTTCCCAGCCTGGGTTCATGCCTGGCTGATGGGCGGCTGATCTGTTAAATGATAATGATTAGGATTTAATAGGCTGCAATGCTTCGCGTGTCTACCAGATGACATAAATTCATGAATTGTAATGCAGTATATATATATATGTACTGTTCAGTATTGCAGCCAGCGGGAATAAAATGCTTCAATCCCTGCTGGAAAATAACTCAATGCACTCGGGCAGAAAACAGTCACAAACCTCAATACACCCGGGTATACCCAAATTCGTGGGACTAGCCGAGCTCGAATAAAGTGTGTCGCCAGTGTACACACACCCATATACACACACACACTTTCTCTCCCATATATACATACACACACACACACTCTCTCACTCTACACAGACGGGGGGTGGGGTCGGAGCAGAGGAAAGGCCGCGACCAGCACCACCACCCGCTCCCCCCCCCCCCTCCTCCCACGCAGGCAGCGGGAGCACCGGGGACAGCGGTGGGGAGAAGAAACCCCCCGCTACCACCTCCGTGCAGGCAGCGGGATCTGAGGTAAGCGGCGACCTGAGGGACATCCCCGCTCCCATCTCCTGCCCCGCGGTGACAGGGGGAAGCGGGGACAGGAGGGACATCCCCGCTCCCATCTCCTGCCCTGCGGCCTGTCCCGCGGTGACAGGGGGAAGCGGGGACAGGAGGGACATCCCCGCTCCCATCTCCTGCCCCGCGGCCTGTCCCGCGGTGACAGGGGGAAGCGGGGACAGGAGGGACATCCCCGCTCCCATCTCCTGCCCCGCGGCCTGTCCCGCGGTGACAGGGGGAAGCGGGGACAGGAGGGACATCCCCGCTCCCATCTCCTGCCCCGCGGGATGAATATGCGCTAAAGCGCGGCGGCCATTTTTTTTCCGCGACCCCGTTAGTAACGCGGTGGTCTCGGGGTGGACCCCGAGACCCGCGTTATAACGGGGTTTAGCTGTATAACTTTAGGAGAAGAAATGTATCAAGCTAGGTGGAGTATGTGTGACAAACTCCTCAATTATGGCATGGGTAAAGATATATACTGGATTTGTGGTTCTAAAACATTTATAAGTTTACCTAAAGATTGGTGGGGTTCTTTTTATTTAGCATTTCTAGTACCTTCTTTCAGAATATCCTTTACGTCATGTTTGTCATTCCTGGCAGTTGCTAAGACACAAAGATGGATTATATGTGTGTCAAAGGGAGTGCTTCTGGACGTGGTTAAATGTATACAACAAAAAAACAAAGAAGCCCAAAGCAACATCCAATATGACAAAAATACACTGTGAAATACCTATATATTCTCTTGAAAAATGGTAATTTAGTTTAACCCTTTGGCCAAAGCGTATTAATCCTGCTGCCACATCAAGGCATGACGATTAGCAGGTCCTAACACTAATTGAGTTAAAATTCTTATTTAACTCTATAATTAGAGGTTGAATAATCAACATTGGATCTGTCCCAACCCATCAAAATGAAACTGACCTGGTAACTTGGAAAGTGGGGAGGGCGAGCTTAAACCCTGGGGGGGAGGAGCCACTAACCTCCAAAAAAGCTGAGACCAGCTGGACAAGGTTAATAAACATACAGATACCCAGCAAGCTCTGAAAAAAAATAACCAAACTATATATATATATATATATATACAGAAAACGATTACTTCAAGTTATTGCTGCTAAAGGTGGTTCTACAAGCTATTGAATCATAAGGTGTACTTGTTTTTAACACATGGCTTCTCCATTTTGGCTTTATTTTTGTTAAATAAATCACGACACGGTGTAATATGTCATGTGTTGTTGTTCATCTGAGGTTGTATTTACCTAATTTTATATATATATACCACAATTATTAAGGTTATGGTGGGTAAAAAACGTGACAAAAACCCTCCACAGTAAAGCATAAAGCAACTGTAAATATTACTGTACATACAGTAATATTTACAGTTGCTATATATATATATATATATATATATATATATATATATATATATATACAGTCATGTGAAAAAGAAAGCACACCCTCTTTGAATTCCATGGTTTTACATATCAGGGCATAATAAAATCATTGTCTTAAAATTAGGTAAATACAACCTCAGATGAACAACAACACATGACATATTACACCGTGTCATGATTTATTTAACGAAAATAAAGCCAAAATGGAGAAGCTATGTGTGAAAAACTAAGTACACCCTTACTGCTCCATAGGAATTAAGATGCTAAGTAGCAGACAGGTGCTGATAATCAAATGCCCTTTATTAATTTATCATCAGCAAGTGTGACCACCTCTATAAAAGCCGAAGTTTTAGCAGTTTGCTGGTCTGGATCATTCAGGCGTGTGTTAGCACAATGCCAAGGAGGAAAGACATCAGCAATGATCTTAGAGAAGCAATTGTTGCTGCCAATCAATCTGGGAAGGGTTATAAGGCCATTTCCAAACAATTTAAAGTCCATCATTCTACAGTGAGAAAGATTATTCAAAAGTGGAAAACATTCAAGACAGTTGCCAATCTTCCCTGGAGTGGACATCCCAGCAAATTCACCCCAAGGTCAGACCGTGCAATGCTCAGAGAAATTGCAAAATACCCAAGAGTTACATCTCAGACTCTACAGGCCTCAGTTAGGAGAAAGCCTCTTCTCTCTTTAAAGAACATGGCAAAACAGCTTAGGTTTGCAAAGTTGCATCTGAATAAACCACAAGACTTCTGGAACAATGTTCTTTGGACAGACGAGACCAAAGTGGAGATGTTTGACCATAATGCACAGCGCCACGTTTGGCGATAACCAAACACAGCATATCAGCACAAACACCTCATACCAACTGTCAAGCACGGTGGGGGAAGGGTGATGACTTAGGCTTGTTTTTGCAGCTAGAGGACCTGGGAATCTTGCAGTCATTGAGTCGACCATGAACTCCTCTGTATACCAAAGTATTCTAGAGTCAAATGTGAGGCCATCTGTCCGACAGCTACAGCTTGCCCGAAATTGGGTCATGCAACATGACAATTATCCCAAGCACACCAGCAAATCTACAACAGAATGGCAGAAAAAGAAAAGAATCAAGGTGTTGCAATGGTCCAGTCAAAGTCCAGACCTCAACCCGATTGAAATGCTGTGGCTGGACCTTAAGAGAGCTGTGCAAAAACAAATGCCCACAAACCTCAATGAACTGAAGCGACATTGTAAAGAAGAGTGGGCAAAGATTCCTCCAAAACAATGTGAGAGACTGATAAAGTCATACAGAAAACGATTACTTCAAGTTATTGCTGCTAAAGGTGGTTCTACAAGCTATTGAATCATAAGGTGTACTTGTTTTTCACACATGGCTTCTCCATTTTGGCTTTATTTTTGTTAAATAAATCACGACACGGTGTAATATGTCATGTGTTGTTGTTCATCTGAGGTTGTATTTACCTAATTTTTAGACAATGATTATTATTATGCCCTGATATGTAAAACCATGGAATTCAAAGAGGGTGTACTTTCTTTTTCACATGACTGTGTATATATATATATATATATATATATATATACAGTGTTCGACAAATCACCCAAAAATCTACTCGCCCAACCAAAAAATCTACTCGCCACCTAGTCCCGCCCCCAACTCCGCCCCTAGTCCCGCCCCCAACCCCGCTTTAAAATAAAATATATAAATAAAATACATTTAATAAATTCCTAGTCAGAACAACACAGGGAGAGGGGAGGGTGACACAGGGAGAGGGGAGGGTGACACAGGGAGAGGGGGAGGGTGACACAGGGAGAGGGGGAGGGTGACACAGGGAGAGGGGGAGGGTGACAGGGAGAGGGGGTGACACAGGGAGAGGGTGGGTGACACAGTGAGAGGGGGAGGGTGACACAGGGAGAGGGGGAGGGTGACACAGGGAGAGGGGGAGGGTGACAGGGAGAGGGGGTGACACAGGGAGAGGGTGGGTGACACAGTGAGAGGGGGAGGGTGACACAGGGAGAGGGGGAGGGTGACACAGGGAGAGGGGGAGGGTGACACAGGGAGAGGGGGAGGGTGACACAGGGAGAGGGGGAGGGTGACACAGGGAGAGGGGGAGGGTGACACAGGGAGAGGGAGGGTGACACAGGGAGAGGGAGGGTGACACAGGGAGAGGGAGGGTGACACAGGGAGAGGGAGAGGGTGGGTGACACAGGGAGAGGGAGGGTGACACAGGGAGAGGGAGGGTGACACAGGGAGAGGGAGGGTGACACAGGGAGAGGGAGGGTGACACAGGGAGAGGGAGGGTGACACAGGGAGAGGGAGGGTGACACAGGGAGAGGGAGGGTGACAAGGAGAGGGAGGGTAACAGAGGGAGAGGGAGGGTGACAGAGGGAGATGGTGGGTGACAGAGGGAGATGGTGGGTGACAGAGGGAGATGGTGGGTGACAGAGGGAGATGGTGGGTGACACAGGGAGAGGGAGGGTGATACAGGGAGAGGGTGACACAGGGAGAGGGAGAGAGGGTGACACAGGGAGAGGGTGGGTGACACAGGGAGAGGGTGACAGAGGGAGATGGTGGGTGACAGAGGGAGATGGTGGGTGACACAGGGAGAGGGAGGGTGATACAGGGAGAGGGTGATACAGGGAGAGGGTGACACAGGGAGAGGGAGAGAGGGTGACACAGGGAGAGAGAGGGTGACACAGGGAGAGGGAGGGTGACACAGGGAGAGGGAGGGTGACACAGGGAGAGGGAGGGTGACACAGGGAGAGGGAGGGTGACACAGGGAGAGGGAGGGTGACACAGGGAGAGGGAGGGTGTCACAGGGAGAGGGAGGGTGTCACAGGGAGAGGGAGGGTGACACAGGGAGAGGGAGGGTGACACAGGGAGAGGGAGGGTGACACAGGGAGAGGATGGGTGACACAGGGAGAGGGAGGGTGACACAGGGAGAGGGAGGGTGACACGGAGAGGGAGGGTAACAGAGGGAGAGGGAGGGTGACAGAGGGAGATGGTGGGTGACAGAGGGAGATGGTGGGTGACAGTGGGAGATGGTGGGTGACACAGGGAGAGGGAGGGTGATACAGGGAGAGGGTGACACATGGAGAGGGAGAGAGGGTGACACAGGGAGAGGGAGAGAGGGTGACACAGGGAGAGGGTGGGTGACACAAGGAGAGGGTGACAGAGGGAGATGGTGGGTGACAGAGGGAGATGGTGGGTGACACAGGGAGAGGGAGGGTTATACAGGGAGAGGGTGATACAGGGAGAGGGTGACACAGGGAGAGGGAGAGAGGGTGACACAGGGAGAGAGAGGGTGACACAGGAAGAGGGAGGGTGACACAGGGAGAGGGAGGGTGACACAGGGAGAGGGAGGGTGACACAGGGAGAGGGAGGGTGACACAGGGAGAGGGAGGGTGTCACAGGGAGAGGGAGGGTGTCACAGGGAGAGGGAGGGTGACACAGGGAGAGGGAGGGTGACACAGGGAGAGGGAGAGAGGGTGACACACTCACACTCACTCAGACACACTCACTCAGACAAACTCACAATCACACAATCACAGTCTGTCACTCACACACAAACACTCACCCGTAAGGCAGGGGGTCGCACATGGCAGCGGGGGCCTCCGCACGGCAAGAGGGCCTCTGCAAGGGGCCGCGCCCCCTCCAGAGTGGGACGCCGACGCCGCAGTATTCACTGATAGATGTAGAAGGGCCGGTAGGGGATTTCCCCTGCTTAGAGCAGGGAGAGGCACCGTTAGGGGATTTCCCTTGCTTAGAGCAGGGAGAGGCTCCGGTTAGGGGATTTCCCCTGCTTAGAGCAGGGAGAGGCTCCGGTTAGGGGATTTCCCCTGCTTAGAGCAGGGAGAGGCTCCGGTTAGGGGATTTCCCCTGCTTAGAGCAGGGAGAAGAGCCAGTTAGAGGATTTCCCCTGCTTAGAGCAGGGAGAGGTACCGTTAGGGTATTTCCCCTGCTTAGAGCAGGGAGAGGCTCCGGTTAGGGGATTTCCCCTGCTTAGAGCAGGGAGAGGCTCCGGTTAGGGGATTTCCCCTGCTTAGAGCAGGGAGAAGAGCCAGTTAGAGGATTTCCCCTGCTAACAACTGAGCTGGCCATCAGGGGTTTCCTTAACAGCTGACAGATCGGCAGACTGTCCGTAGAGGCGGCACACGGACGCCGCGTGGGGTGAGGGGGGGGTCACGGAGGCCGGGAGAGGTTGGTGTGAGGGTGGGGGGGTGGCGGATGGCCCGATGCAAGGGGGGGGCGGGTGGCCCGGTGCGAGGGGGGGCGGATGGCCCGATGCGAGGGGGGGCGGATGGCCCGGTGCGAGGGGGGGGCGGGTGGCCCGGTGTGAGGGGGGCGGGTGGCCCGGTGCGAGGGGGGGGGCGGGTGGCCCGGTGCGAGGGGGGGGGCGGATGGCCCGGTGCGAGGGGGGGGCTGATGGCCCGGTGCGAGGGGGAGCGGGTGGCCCAGGTGAGGGGGGGCGGGTGGCCCGATGCGATGGGGGGGCGGATGGCCCGATGGGAGGGTTGACAGATGGCCCTGCAGGGGCCTGAGGCAGACAGGCATGGAAGGGGCTGGCTGCCGGAAGGGGGAGGAGTAGAAGCGCTGAGGAGGGAGGCCACTGCTCAGAGAGCCGGAGGCGGGGTAATCTCCCCCAACAACATGAACCCGCCTCCGGCTTTTTTTTTTTTTCTCCAGCGCGAGTGCGGGAAAAGCAGCAGCGCGAGCGCGGGAAATTTAAAAAACACACATGTGCTGCTTGGACCAATATTTACTCGCCCGGGGGTTAAATCTACCCGCCCCGGGCGAGTAAATGTATATAATTGTCGAACACTGTATATATATATATATATATATATATATATATATATGTGTGTGTGTGTGTGTGTGTGTGTGTGTGTGTGTGTGTGTGTGTGTGTGTGTGTGTGTGTGTGTGTGTGTCAAAAGGAGTGCTTCTGGGCGTGGCTAAATGTATATGTAAGAAGGAAAAAACCTGGGCACTGCGGATTTCTGCTTAGAAAATTTATTGTGAGCCAAAAAGTATGGTGTTTCGGCCTCAAGGCTGTGAGGCCGAAACGTCATACTTTTTGGCTCACAATACATTTTCTATGAAGAAATCTGCAGTGCCCAGGTTTTTTCCTTCTTATCAGATATTGGAGTAGTATCCAGAGATTCCTGAACCAGGTGCACCGGTATTTATTTTGATTTGACATATTGGGGAGTGCAGCATCATCCCACTGTTGTAAATGTATATGTAGCCAGGTCACCTGATGGCACTATTCTGCCCTTGGACTGGCAGTAAACCCTGGTACAATCAAGTTGCCAGTTGTTGATATGGGGTTTTCCCACTCCTTGGTGTATGTATATCTATATAAGTGTCAAAAGGAGTGCTTCTGGGCATGGCTAAATGTATACACCAAAAAACAAAGAAGCCTAAAGCTACATCCAATATGACAAAAATACAGATCTATTAGATCTATGGCCGTACAAAATAGGATGGCTCTAGATTATTTATTAGCAGCCCAAGGAGGTGTTTGTGCTGTGGTGGGAGAAGAGTGTTGCACCATGTTCCTGACAATACGGCTAATGTAACCCATGATATACTAGGTATAAAAAAATGGTGTCAAAATTGGAAGACTGTGAAAATAACATCTAGCTGGGACTTGGGACTAGGCATATGGTTTGGATCACTGTGAGCGAAACTGGTGCAAGGACTGATTATATGTGTATGTGTTTTTGTTGTCATATTCATTGTTATCTCTTGCTTTAAATGATTGATCACCAAGCTGACCACTCAAGTCATTCACTCCATGCCCCTCCAAGAAGATATACACGAATAACAGACAGAAATCCCTCTTGTGCAACAATACCCTACTGATGTGATCCAACGACAAATAAATGCTGTAAGGAGAGGAAAAAACAATTGCGAATGGATAAGGAGTGGGTGAGACGCCAAGGGATTGAGTACCGGACAAAGGATTACATCAAGGAAATACCCTCTACTAGGAAAGGATACAGTTTTTCCAAGAATAAAGTTATACATTTCTCGCTGAAGATTTCTAAAATTATAAGAGAAGGGACTGATGAAATAATATTGCTGAAATGAATACACTGTTGATATTACTGAAATGGACTGGGGGGGCGGTCTCTGGAGAAGGATTGAATGTGATGTTCTGTTTCCATTTTGTCTGTTCTGTTAGTGTCCATTTTGTGTGTAAGTATGTGTGTGTTGTGTAAATGAGATTCGCTCACAGTAGATTTGCCTGTAGTTTACACCCACATTCCTGGTATCAAGAAGTACCTGGTTCCTATAGAGAGCTGTTTTAATCTAGTTTTAACCAGGTTTTAATGATCTGTATGATGATTGGCCTGTCTCTCATTATTCCCCACAGCACTGACACACACTGTCTAAAATGGCTGCTCAAAATAGTGTGTATGATGCTTAGTCTAGGTCAGTTAATGTTGCTAGACAGTTTAATCAAAATGTTGTTAGCAATGCATGAGATAATACATGAAAATACATTCAATTGTTACATGGCTAATACTTTTTTCCACAGATAAATAGGTAATTATACGTAATGTTAGAGAAGCTCATTAGAAGAACAAATCAGGCACTCCTCAAACTTCCATTTAGGGCAAGATTACTCAGATGCTACCTGACCTTCCCCACACCTCTGATCATCCACTTCTCACACTTCCACTGTCCTCACTCAATTTACTCTCACTCCCATGGACACTCCAATGCCCACTCCCCACCTCCATGACTGTCATTCCCCCATCACACACCAACATTAGTGATTGAAAATAAAAAATAAATGACACTACAAAAAAACTTTCACAATGATGCAATAAGATTTGACAACTCATTCAGAAATCACTTCAAATGCACATTATCACTAATACTTCCAAACATCTAGTCCAGTCTATCTCTCATCACTCCCCACAGCACTGACACACACTGTCTAAAATGGCTGCTTAATATACTGTACTGTGTATGATGCATTGTCTAGTGAGATTATGTTCACTCCGCTTCAAAGCTCCACACCAAAATAAAAAAACACACAGAGTGGCTGTTAAAGGGTGAGGTTTGGCATTTTTTTAGGAGGCGGGTTAGAAGATGCAATTTGCAATAGAGAATAGGTTTTTCTCACATTTCATTCCATGACTTCTGAACATGTAAAACCACAGCGTCTGGCAATGACAACTTTGGAGCTGCTACAAAAGGCCCATTATGTTGCCTAATTCCTAAGGTTTTGGAGAAATAATATTGCTGAAATGAATATACTGTTGATATAACTGAAATGGACTGGGGGGGGTTCTCTGGAGACGGATTAAAGGCAATGTTCTGTTTCCATTTTGTCTGTTCTGTTAGTGTCCATTTTGTGTGGAAGAATGTGTGTGGTGTAAATGAGAGTCGCTTACAGCAGATTTTCGACTGTGCCTGTAGTTTACGCCCACATTCCTGGTATCAAGAAGTTCCTGGTTCCTATAGAGAGCTGTTTTCATCTAGTTTTAACCAGGTTTTAATGATCTGTAAAAGGATTGGTTTAAGAATTAAGGAGTGGTTAGTATATTGTGCCTAGTAACCTATTTTAAACAACGGAATCAAAAATGTATATACAGCCTGCTTGGACACTCTTTTGGCAGAGAGTCTCATTGACTTTTGTGTGTATGATCATACTATATAAACTACTCATTACGAGCCCTTGTTTGTGACTTTGCAAATAACGACAGTTTTCTGTGTAAATTGCATCTTTTCTGTTGTTTGCTTGACTTGAACACCTAAAAATATTTTTATATTGCTTTTGCCTTGGATGTAATGTATTTTATGTTACCTTTGTAAATCTGTCAAAGTGAATGTAGTTTTTATTGGTTCTACAAATTCATTAGAAACTCAAAGCAAAATCCAATTTGTGTCATTGTGTTTCTCCATGACACCAATACTAAATCTTTCAGTTCACAAAAGTCGAATCTTATTAACACTAAATAATCAACATTTATTAGCATTAATTTATATTATGAAAAACCCTGTCACCTTTTATTTATTAAAGGAGATCATTTACCAAAGTCATTGATGGGCACACACTGTAAATGACAGTTTCCTTATTTTTCATTTCTTATATTTAATAAAGTATGTTACATATTTTCTTTATAGTTAACAACATTTACAGTATATAACTTTTTGGCACAACAGATGCTGAATAAAACATATGGAAACTAAACTGGGTGCCAGTTATGCCCACTTATTGTTCACAGTAATTCTGTCCAGTAAATTTGCACTGCACCATAATCAGAAAGTACACAATATACAGTACTTTGGGCAAACATGATAGTTTGTGATTAATCTTATTTGATCTCTGCTGCCAAGTGACCCTTACCATAACAACCTCTTTAGACTTTCCAATCTACTTTTATACTTTACTGTACAAAAGATGTTGTGGCATACTTATTTAATGAATAGCTTTATTAAAAAAAAATCCGCTAAACTGAGGGAAAATCTTTACATTCAGTTGACTAACAACAGTTCCACACAAAGTTTGCAACCTAGTTTTTGCCCAAGGTCAGGCCCAAGGTCAGGCCCAAGGTCAGAAGGAGCTAACACTACTAGGAATGCAACAGGGTTTACCTGCTTCAATATCAGGAATGTTATAAATATTGCTTGTTACACTCTATAGTAATAACTTGTTTTACTCAAACATTTATTTTTATTTTAAGACATCCAGTAGAATATGTTGGATGATTAATAATGTTTAATAAACTGTATAATGTGAAAAATATAAATAGATACAATTATCCTCATAACAAAAGGATTTTTCTTTAGAAATAAATACATAAATAAAATATAATAATAATATTGTTGTTGTTATTATAAAAATAATAATATGAATAATAAATAAAAATAGAAATAACTCATAGATAAATGTAAGGGATCAAACATTGTCAATAATATAATATTGTATACTAGCATTACTTTGACAATCATCATGTGAAAGTGCATGTACAGTATGCAGTACATGGTATTTTGTATCTGAAAGTTTTAAATCTATTTGTCCTTGGATTACATTATAACACTACATCCTTACATTGCATGAAGGGCAACATAAAGGATGGAACTTATCAAAGACCTTTATCTGTCTAGTAAATGGGTTTATTGATTTTGCCAGTTTTACTATAAGGCAGTATTTGGATATTTATAAAGATAGCAAATACTGTATTTTTCGTAATAAAATCAGCAAATGACTTTGGGAGCAGAATTGTGTGGTTCTACAATATTAAGAATTCACTATCTACAGGTTGCTAAATACAATATGCTATACAGTAGACCTTTCTTCTACAGAAGCTCTTCAGACTACACAAGTAACTTCAGTGTCATATATTCAATACAAATTGAAAGTTAAGAATCTAACATGGAGGGTGCGATGTAACAACCCAAGAGACAGTGTTCCTATATTTAAATCAAATTGTTAGCCAGAAAAGTTTATGCCACTTCAAACCTGACAGATATGTCTGACGCAACCCCAACATAATGAAAACAAAAGACACCAAGAGACAATATGATACTCTACATTTATTTATAATCCATGCATCATAAAACTTCTCCAGAACTCTCCTGAGGTGCAAAATTTAGAGCAAAGGTCTTGCTATATTGATGCGAAGAGTGGAAGCAGAGACGCTGCACTCATGCTGTCAAGTGTTGTAAAGTAAAATAAGTCTCTTGCTGCTGGATGCGTGAAGATACTCCCAGTTACTCCTGTGTAAGAATGCCCTAAGGTGAACTTACCATGCAATGAAAAAAATAGAGATGCACACAGTGCACCGGGGGTTATAATGAAATATGCAACACCGTCCGTGTTCAGAGGTATTGTGTACAATAATAAAACTATACAGCCAAATGGTGATTATTTAAAATCACCAATAATGTAAATGACGCTCAAAAGAGACAACAAACTATAAGTAAAAAATGTAACACAATATTTATTGATACATAAATAAAACACAAACTAATAGAATATGGGTAAGGGTAATTACCACTGATGGCACAACCACTAACATAATACAGATAGATGTAATAAAAAACTACCATGAGCACAGAAAAACAACTAAACAATAACTCATCGACAGTGTAGCAGATTGTTGGGACAGCGGACCCGCAAAAACTATTAAAAACTCACCGGGATGTTACAAAAAGAAAAAAAATATTTATTGAATTACATTCTAAAAAACACTGAACAGACTTGAACAAAACAAAAAATCTCCCACGCATGTCACGCAAAATTGCGTTTTCTCAAGGAGTACAAAGGGGTAAATGAGAAGGTTGACTATTTTACCCTTCCTAGATGATCGGATACATTTTCTTTGCCTCTTTGTCTACAGTTTTATTTAATTTACTATATGTTATGCATCATATTAGTTAAACTAATTCGACATAATTTTCGTAGTTTATATACAGTATCAAGAAGTTTTGATGCATTACTATCTAATATTGTGGCTGCCCTCAACAGACACTCAGAAACCTGTCTATGCCAAATTTTTGATTTAAACTTTGATTTCCTTCAGATGTTTCTGATCATCTAGGAGGGGTTAAATAGTCAACCATCTCATTTACCCCTTTGTATTCCTTGAGAAAGCGGGAGGACTACTGAACAACTCTACTGAACAACTGAAGTTTAAAAGGAAGGACCCCTTACCCTAACAAAAATCATCTTCTCTCCTCAGGTAATATCCCATATCTGAATCCTGTCTGCTTCAAATGTTAATTGAATTAAGATTTGACACCTAGGCAGAGAACATCCTGTGTAGAAAACCATCTGGTTTGAATGTGCCTCAGATGTGCTAATTAAGCAGACAGAACCACACTGTCAGGTGACTTTTTAGGCCCATATAAACTGTGTCAGAACAGCTAGTCTGCCTGCAGCACATATCCAAGTGGGAGGACTACTGAACAACTGAAGTTTAAAAGGAAGTTCAGAAGAAGTGAATAAGAAGTAAACACCCCATATGGCCCTGATTCCTGCATTTGAACTACGCTGGAAAGGAGGAAATCATCTATACCAGACTGCATCATTACTGCTGTGATGCTGCCTTTACCATTTATATTTGCTGTGACTTCACTTCTTCTCAAATTATGCACTTCTTTTTACCAGCATCAGTATGTCTCTAACTTCATTCATATATCTCCATCTCTCCTTCCTTCACCACTTCTCTGTTCACATGAACTCCTTTCTTACCTGCGTCCTCTGATGCCACACAGCTATATCCCCTACACTTAAAAACACCCCTACAAATCATCCTCACACATCCTCTTTCTATCCATGCTTCTCCTCCTTGCTTCTGGGGATATCTCTCCCAATCCTGGTTCCTGTCTTATTCCTACATGCGCTCGTCCTTGCCTGCCAATTGCAAACTCTACTCCTTCTGGTGTCAACCCCTCCAACCTCATACCCATCCCCTGCCACCCTCCCTCCTCTCTCCCTTTCTCCTGTGCCCTTTGGAATGCTCGCTCCCTTTCTAACAAGTTCCTCTCTGTACATGACTTTTTTCTCTCTCACTCTCTGCTCCTATTTGCTATAACTGAGACCTGGCTCACTCAGTCTTACTCTGCTCTGAAGCTGCCCTCTTCTTTGGTGGCCTTTCCTTCTCCCACACTCCGCGAACTGATGGCCGGGGTGGAGGCGTGGGGCTCCTGCTCTCCTCTCTCTGTCATTACCGAACCCTTCCTATTCCTCCATCTCTTGCTTTTCCCTCCTTTGAGGCTCACACTGTCCAGATCTTCTCTCCTCTCCCTGTCCATGTGGCGGTCATCTATCGCCCACCTACCTCTACTCATCCCCCCTTCTGCCTTTCTCTCTTACTTTGAATCCTGGCTCTCTTTTTTTTTCTCTCCTCAGACTCCCCTGTTCTTCTCCTTGGGGACTTCAATTGCCACATTGATGACCCCTCTCTCCCCTGGGCTTCCCGCTTTCTTTCTCTAACCTCTTCTTTTGAACTTCAAAAGTGGACTGCAGCCAGCACCCACAAGGATGGCCACTACTTAGACCTGGTTTTCACTAAGAACTTCTCTCTCTCTGATTTCTCCATTTCCCATTTTCCTCCCTCTGATCATCATCTCATTCTCTCTAACTCGCTTCTCCCCTTCTCCACATCCATCTACCCCCCGGTTCTGCAGAAACCTGCACTCTATTCACTTACCTGACTTTGAGTCCACTTTACGCTCCGCCCTCTCCTCTCTCAGCTCTGCAACAGACCCTGAAAACCTGGTCAGGAACTACAACTCTGTCTTGTCCTCGTCTCTTGATCTACATGCCCCGCTTTCTCTCTGCCGCACTCGCCCTTCTGACCCTAGACCCTGGCTAAATTCCCACACACGCATGCTGCGTTCCTCCACTCGTTCCTCTGAACGCCTCTGGAGGAAGTCACACACTCTCGCAGACTTCTTTCACTACAAATTTATGCTATCCTGTTTCAACTCTGCCCTCTCGCAAGCTAAACAAGCCTACTTTTCTTCACTAATCAACATGCACAAGTCTAACCCACGCCGACTGTTCTCTGTCTTTGATACTCTACTCAAATCACCCTCAGCTGCCTCTCCTTCCTCCATCTCCGCTCAGGACTTTGCTGACTATTTTAAGGAAAAGGTGGAATCCATACGGCAGAAAATCCTCTCTGTTTCTTCCTCCCACCCTACACCTCTTCCCAACTCTCCTCCTGCCTTCCTTGACTCTTTTCCCACTGTCTCAGAGGAGGATGTGTCTCTGTTGATCGCCTCTTCTCCCTCTACCACTTGCCCTCTTGACCCCATTCCCTCCCATCTCCTAAAACCTCTTGCTCCTACTACAATCCTACGCTCACACACATTTTTAACTCCTCCCTCTGCTCTGGAACCTTTCCATCCTCCTTCAAACATGCAACAGTCATACCATTACTCAAAAACAGCAAGCTTGACCCTACCTGTCTTTCTAACTATAGACCTGTCTCCCTCCTGCCTTTTGCCTCTAAACTCCTTGAATGTCTTGTATTCTCTTGCTTGCTCCATTTTCTCAACACCTATTCTCTCCTAGACCCTCTTCAGTCTGGCTTCCGCACTGCTCACTCCACGGAAACAGCCCTCACTAAAATAACTGACGACCTCCATGCTGACAAAGACAGAGGTCATTACACTCTGCTCATATTACTCGACCTCTCTGCAGCATTTGACACAGTGGACCACCCTCTTCTACTCCACATTCTCCATACTCTTGGTATTCGGAACAAAGCTCTATCCTGGATCTCTTCTTACCTCTCCCATCGTACTTTCAGTGTCTCTTCTGCTAACACCTCCTCTATTGATCTCTCTGTGGGGGTACCCCAGGGCTCTGTCCTGGGACCGCTTCTCTTTTCTCTGTACACACTCTCTCTAGGTGACCTAGTAACATCTTTTGGGTTTAATTATCACCTCTATGCCGCCGACATACAAATATACTTTTCAACACCTGACCTTACACCTGCTTTTCAAACCAAAGTTTCTGAATGTCTCTCTGCTATATCATCCTGGATGACCCTCCGACGCCTTAAACTCAATATGGCTAAAACAGAGCTCCTCATACTTCCTCCCAAACCTGGCCCTACTACCTCCTTCCACATTACAGTTGGAGCTACGATCATTCACCCAGTAGCCCAAGCACGCTGCCTAGGGGTCACACTCGACTCCTTTCTCACATTCGCCCCTCACATTCAAAACATTTCTAAAACTTGTCGCTTTTTCCTCCGCAATATAACAAAGATACGCCCTTTCCTCTTTTGCTCGACTGCTAAAACTCTGACTCAGGCCCTCATTCTCTCCCGTCTTGATTACTGTAACCTCCTGCTGTCTGGCCTTCCTGCCTCTCACCTGTCTCCCCTACAATCTATCCTAAATGCTGCTGCCAGAATCACTCTACTCTTTCCTAGATCTGTCTCAGCATCTCCCCTCATGAAATCCCTCTCCTGGCTTCCGATCAAATCCCACATATCACACTCCATTCTTCTCCTCACTTTTAAAGCTTTACACTCTTCTGCCCCTCCTTACATCTCAGCCCTAATTTCTCGTTATGCACCATCCAAACTCTTGCGTTCTTCTCAAGGATGTCTTCTTTCTACCCCCTTTGTATCTAAAGCCCTCTCCCACCTTAAACCTTTTTCACTGATTGCCCCATACCTCTAGAATGCCCTTCCACTCAGTACCCGACTAGCACCCTCTCTATCCACCATTAAGACCCACCTTAAGACACACTTGCTTAAAGAAGCATATGAATAGCACTGTGGATATTCTGAACACATGATACATAAAGCTTGGGCCCCTGCAGACGCACTTACCAGAACTCCCTCCTACTGTCTCTGTACGTTTTACCTACCTACCAATTAGACTGTAAGCTCCTCGGGGCAGGGACTCCTCTTCCTTAATGTTATGTTTGTCTAAAGCACTTATTCCCATGATCTTTTATTTATATTATCTGTTATTTATTCGATTACCACATGTATTACTACTGTGAAGCGCTATGTACATTAATGGCGCTATATAAATAAAGACATACCATACTATGTATTTGGAACCATGTATTTGTCATCATAACTCTATGCTAAGGACATACTTGAAAACAAGAGGAACTCTCAATGTATCACTTCCTGGTAAAATATTTAAAAATAAATAGATTTACTTTAAATAAAGATAAAATCATGGTAAGTATGGCTTACCTCCAAAATCAAAAGCAGTACAACTGGGGGCACATGCTCTGTGCTGACAGACATAGACACCCATGATCTGTTATTTATATTATCTGTTATTTATTTGATTACCACATGTATTACTACTGTGAAGCGCTATGTACATTAATAGCGCTATATAAATAAAGTCATACAATACAATACAATACAAAGCGCAATCTTGTGTGAAACACGTGGGAGGAGATTTTTTTGTTTTGTTTTGTTCCAGTCTGTTCAGTGTTTTTTAGAATGTCATTCAATAAATATTTATTTATTTATCTAACATCCCGGTGAGTTTTTTGCATGTCTGCTGTCCCACCAATCTTCTACTCTGTTGCTGTATCACCTTTGAATTGGAGCGAGGTACAGAGGCTTTACTGATTCGTTGTAATTCTATCCTGCTGTATTTCTGAGCACAGCAGGCTGGCCAGTTGAACTGGAGAAGGTGCTACATTGGGACAGGAGAAATAAACCCCTCACCGCAAGGATACGAGGCATAGGGAAGATACTTTCAGGTTGTGACCTGATCAAGAGGTAACATATTTACTTACTTTTCACAGATCACCAACAACAGTTATCCACATTCCCCAATCATGTGTGTCTTGCTCCTCTATGGTTCAACACTTTATCTATGCTTTCACAACGGATCGTTAGTGATTATATGCTCCAAGTTGATACCCAATTTAATGGCTATTGATACATCATCATTGTTATCATTGCTATTAGTTGTGTCTGACCTGGAGCTGGAACCAGCTTTTTCTAAACAATACAGTAGCTCAGTTGTGAACACACACAGAAACAAAACAAATAGATATACCACACAGGGGGTGACAAGATACTGACCGGGAAAAATGAAAAACGGGACTGCTGTGATCTGTAGTGGTGTAACAGTCTGGACTGCACAGATCAACAGCTGATAATCCGTCCACTTCAGCTCCTCAGCAATCTGGCACCAGCCAATGGGTAGGCGCGCTGAACAGCCTCATGTGACCTCTAAGCATTTTGCAACAGCATGCTTCAGGCTGTTCTCGTGCATTAAGAATCCCCTCTAGCCAATGAAAATCGGCTCGAGGGGATACTAATGAACACGACCAGCCTCTGACATGAACCCCTGATGAAGCACCCTGTTGCGAAACGTGAAGAGGTCACGTGAGGCTGTTCAGCGCGCCTACCCATTGGATGGTGCCAGATTGCAGAGGAGCTGAAGCGAACAGAAGATCAACTGTTGATCGATGCAGTCCGGACTGTTACACCAGCACAGATCACAGCAGTCCTGCTTTTTATTTTTTCCGGTCAGTATCTTGTCATCTCCCATGTGGTTTATCTGTTTGTTTTGTTTTTGTATGTGTTAACAACTGAGTTATTGTTTAGTTGTTTGTCTGTGCTCACTGTAGTTTTTATTACATATTTCTGTACTATTTTAGGGGCTGTGCCATTGGTGGTAATTACCCTTACACATATTCTATTAGTGTGTATTTTTTTTATGTACAGTATCAAAAAGTATTGCGTTACACTTTTTATTTATAGTTTGTTGTTTATTTTTAGCCTCATTTACATTATTAGTGATTTTAAATAATCACCTTTCGGCTGTATATAGTTTTATTATTGTACACAATGCCTCCGAACACGAACGGTGTCACGTATTTTGTAATTAACCCCCGATGCACATGTTTTTGTTCATTGATGCGAAAAGACGCAAAATGAAGAGACGCAATTTAAATCAATTTTGCTCGAAATATGCCTTATTTCATCACCCCTGAAATGTGTTTATTTGCTCTTATGTTTTCTTTCTGCAATATTTTGCTATATTTTTCTTTTATAAGTCTTTCCAGCTAATTGTGAAAACATGAAATAAGTTAAAAAAAAAATTAAATAAGTTAAAGTATTAAATAAAAGCAGTTTTATCGTTTAGCATACAAGTACGACGAAAGGCTATTTTCACTTGTATGATTGCACAGCACTAACAGTTAACTAAATTAACCCAATTACATAGATGTTATGACTGATTAAATACTTTGGAAAAAGTTGTTAACACCTTACTAGTCATGGAGTTAATACAAGTTAATGCAACATTCTGTGAAACTGAAATAACATAATGGGGCCTATGCAGAGAGCAGCGAATTTTAAAATTGGCGAGTTTATTAAAAAGTAGCTTTTTTGGAGAGTTTTATTCTCCATATGCAGAAATGTGCGAATTCTGCTATGTTTAACATGGATGCGTGTGGCGAGTTTAAATAGGCGAGATGCGCGCTTCAGAAATGTGTAAAAAAAAATTTGCGCCTTTTTTTTCCCTTTGCAATGGCCGCGAGCGGCAGCTTCTTGCCAACTTTTTCTGGCGAGGCAAAAAGGAGACAATCGCGCCATTTTATTGGCGCGAACAGCCGCTAGATGCCGTTCGCGCCTCTCTGCATTAGGATATTTTTAAAACTGGCGAGATTGAGGTTCTCGCCAGCCGCGAGGCGAGTTTTAGAAATAGAAAAGAAAAATTGGCGCGTTTTTCGTAACTCGCCATTTTCTGCTGTTTTCTGCGCGATTTTCTCCAAAAAATGGCGAATTTTGAAATAGCGCTGCTCTCTGCATAGGCCCCATAGTGTAAATTGTTAAATACCTTTTAGATTAGGCTATTTTTACTAAATTCTCAAAAGCGCACACATACCAGTAGTATAGTTCTATTGTATGTACTGCACAAACTAATAGCATTAAAATAAAAATATCAGTATAAAAATAAGATTGAGAACATGGGATGGCTTAAGTACGTGGGCTATTATCATTTTCAATTTTACACCGAATGTTTGAATGATCAAAATTATATTTTTTTGATCATGTCTTGTTCCATATGATGGTTTCATTTTTGTCTTTAAAGTTTCTATTTCCATTACCTTCATCTTCTTTTATCACCACTAAAGCAAAATTCCAATTTAAAGTTTTCTTGGATAGTTCTGTTCTTTACAGTTATGGATTGTCTTCTTAATTATTATTATCCTTCCCAATGTCAGTCTTAAATATATAGTCGCTGATGGTTTTGCATATCTGCTTAATCCTCTGCTAAAAAAAATCCTATATTACAATGTGAAAAGAAAAAAAAAACTTTTTCTTTACAGATTGAGATAGTGTGATCTGTTGTGTCCATTACATCAAAGGCATATTTAACTCTGAATATTTATTTCGCAATAAAACTGCCAAATTAGACTTGGTATGCAGACAATAATCTTTTATACATGAATAATAGAATAGAAGTTTTCAATCTGGACAAAAGTTTAGAGTACATTGCAGCAAGATCATATACAGGCAGTCCTCGGTTATCCGACACAATGCGTTACTCAAAATGGCATTCCCCATAGGAACACTGTTTAAATGAAATGTTCCGTTCCTGAAGGCATTTTTAACACTAAAATACACCAACATTTTACGCAGGCAATAAGATATATAGCACACACATAAATTATATAGTGTATATACTGTATTATATATATAATATAACATAATAAATAATATATTATATAGTATAATATAGTATTATATAGTATAATATATATATATGCTCTTACGACGCTTTGCAACGTTGTTTATGTGTATACACATAAACAACGTTGCAAAGCGTCGTTAGAGCGTTGGATAAGCCGTTTTGTCGTTGTAAAAATGAACATAGGTATGCATTGCATAGCGTTGGATAAGCCATTCGTTGTAAAGCGAAGCGTTTTAAAACGAGGACTGCCTGTACTGTTCATCATAATTTCTATGCTTTGAAGTTGCAACATACACCAACAGAAAAAAGAAGAGCAGTAAAGTCATAGTGTAAACAAAACGTAGCCCCCCAAAAAATATGTAGATCTTCATGAAAGATAGTAAATATAAAAATTCCCAAATACACATATTTATACCAAAGAAAGTCGAAATAGCATTGGGCAAGGGGGAAGAGACGTAATGGTGGCATTGTTATACAGCAGCGGGGGTCATATGGTGTGTGGCTAAGACATGATAATGCACATACAACAGTATGCACACTTGAATACGGTTGAATGCACCCGTATGCACACTTTAGTTACAGTACTTGTTAAAATGACAGTGTGCACACCTTCCTCGGGATTAAAAACAGTGAGAACAAATGGAGGAGTTCGTGTACACAGAGACACCCAAAATACCAAAGTGACACCCCAACCTCCACAGACCCATGATGATGTTCTGTCATCCTTCCCATTCCATGGCTTCCCCTATCCCGATACCAAAATTGAGCTAAAATCCCTATACCAATTTACACATATCACCAAAAAATAACAAAGAATACATACAGTACTTGTAAAAATAAGAGACAATAGATAAGAAATGTGTAAATCCATCCCAAAGAGGATAACTTTAATAGTAAGGCCGATAAACATAATAGCTTATATAACAATGGCTGGTAACTCCCTCATTTAAAGGAGCTGACAAGTCAGATGAATGGAACAGCTACATTTCCATATAATTGACTCAGTCTCCACAGTGGAGGAGGTGACAGACTAATAATCCTAAAAAGAAGAGAATTGTTCTGCATCCAAAAAACTTGAGACCTTAAGGGTGGAGGGGATTTAAAATATAACCTATTGTGTTATCTGTAGGACACAAGGGTTATACTGTATCTTGTCTATCAACATTTGACATGGGCCAAATAAATTGGTTCTTGATGTAAACATGCTGACATGTGTCCAAGTCATGATCTTGCTGCATATCCTGAATCTTCCACAGTCTGCCAGTGTTGAGGAAAACAATCTTGCAGTAAAGTGTCCATCTGCACTTTTATGTTTCAAGACATGATGTCGATCAGTAGGCAAGCAACTCTGGATCAGGCAGTCATCTGATCTCAGAGTAATTTGTGTATAGAGTGTACTGTAGTTGGAGGGCACAACCATCCTGAATAAATAGAGACATAACAGTACAATCCCACTAGCATCTGTGGCCTTTTCCCTTGGTAGGGACTAGAGATGTGTGAACGTTTTAAATGCATTTGCAAATCCTTTTTTTTTCGATGAAAAGTTTGATTTATTTAAAAAGTTTGCAGCCAGTTGTCCTAGCACTAAAAGCCAATGTGCATTGCATTTTGATGTACTATACTGTAATTTAGCTTTAAAACAAAATTAGCTAACTTCACCAAAGGCAGAGACTGTACATAGGGCATTCATTTTTTGGAAGCAGTGCTTTTCCCTACCCTTACTTTTTCCCTATAAATAGGGCACACCCTCAATGTTGGGGCCTAAACAAGCCAGAACAACTTGTACAGCATTGGAAACACACTAGCCACAAACATAACATCTACAGTATATTGGTAGTATAGTGCTCAGCTTGTTGAGTGCATATCCTAATTGTACCATCTGTAACGTAAGTGTTGGAGGGAGGGTACAATGACATAATACTTTTATTTTCATTTTTACCCTTTGAGAAACGTTTGCATGTACGTGTACATACAAAATACAATAAAGAAGAAAACATGTCCTCCGGTGTCTCAAGTATATTCGTTGTAGTCCTAAATAGAAATAAGAGAAGATAGCAATGTATCAATACAGGTTAATTAACCCTTGAAGTTCATACATTTGAATTCATGCACTTACAATTTTGCATAGCTTGTGTTGTAATTCTTTTCCTATCCAGAGTGTCAGAGGTTTATCTACACAGGGTAGGTCTCCAATACATATAGAGTTGCAATGGAAATAGAAGAGAGAAAAGATCATGGCACAATACATTTATTACAAAAGACTAGATTAAGAACAATATTGCACTTACAGTACAGCCAGTATAATCAGAAACAGTGTATTTGTATAGCTTCCATGCATGTGGTAGTAACTCTTTGCTTTGATGGTAAAGTTGCTCACATATTGTGGAGTCAATGTGTCCACTGTGCCTGTCATCTCCGATTTCCTTGAGGGGGGACATTGCACCACTCCTACTCCTTGCGCACGGTCAGGGGTGCCGGGAGGAAATATTACAGCAGCCGTCTCATTCACACTTGTATTCACATACAAGTAACTGCAGGGCCAGCAACCAGTAGCTTCAGCAAAGGGGAATCCTCACCACACGTCACACATTGTACGGAGCTATGGTGGCTCAGTAAGTTCACTCGATCCATTTACAACAGTGACTCGATCCAGTAAGTTCAAACATCTAACATGTTTCGCCAATGCTTCATCAGAGATATTATTGATTTTTCCCTTTTGTTATACAAAATACTGTGTTTACTTGTGTGTTTCACAGCTGCAGGGTCTAGTGAGTTAGTGAAAGTTAGTGAGAAGTGAGAGTCTGACAGATAAGTTCATCTGGGAAAAACCCTAGACATATTTTTTTTACACAAACTGATCCAGACCTTTACAAAGAGGATGTTAAAATAGTTGTCCTTGTTCTTGATAGTTCACACAGTAAGAGGGTGCACCTCACAACAGAGATGTTGACAAGTGGACATAACGGAAGAGGGACTACGTGACTATTAACACTAAGGGGCCTATTCAAGTACCGTCAATAACAAACTTATCGAGGCTTTTGTATGTCATCGGCCAAAAAAAGCTGTAGCTATTCAGAAAGCCTTGATAAGTGCACGGCGAAAGCATTTAATCGCCATTTTTGGCTCTCAACCAAAACACGCTGTGCGATATCCAAAATTCTACTTGGCAGAAAAACTTATGGTGAAGCTGGTGAGAAGGCTGTGAGAGAGGGACTTAGAAAAAAAAATGAATTTTTCCTGCATCGGATTGATGCCGGGAGTCTCCGGAGCTGATACACATTAATACCAGCACCGGAGACCCCGGCATCAATCAAATGCATGAACAATGCATTTACAGGCAGCTTCATTATTATAGCAGCTAACCTCTAAGGCAATGAAGGGGTTAACTACCAGTGTCAGGTTTATTGTGGGTAGCAGGGGTGGGTGAAGGTGGTATTTGGCCCCTAGTGGGTGTTTAGGCCTTGTGGGGGGGAGGGGTTGAGCGAGGAATTAGTCCCTTATTTACCTTAGCGATTAATACAGCTAATGTAATGAAGGGGTTAACCCCTCCCACTACAGGTATAAACACCCACCAAGGGCCAAATGCCACCTTCACCAATCCTCGCTACCAACAATAAAACATTAAAAAACACAACAACCCTACTGCCCAAATACTCTACCCCAACAACCTCCCCCACCAACACATACACTACAGTAATGGGAAAAAATTACTATTATCCAGATATGGATAATAGGTCATTTGCCCATTCAAAATGAAACATTAGCCAGCTATCATAAATAAAGTAAATACAACTTCTACTTACCTCTGCCATGATTAAGGGCATCTTCATCAGCATACTCCAGGTCCATGTCCTCCTTTGGCAGCAAGAGTACAATAAAAAAAACAAAATCTAATGGCCCCTAATCCCTTAGTCACCTTAGAGCAGGCCTGCACAACATGGCCCGCGATGACTCCAGCCGGGGGCCAGTTAATTAAATAAATATATATATATAAAAAAAAAAAGTAAAAAAAAATGGCGGCGATTCCCAGCAGTCCCGGCGCGCATGCGCAGGGCCCGCTCCCCCCCTGCTCCCTCCCCCCCTGCTCCCTCCCCCCCGTACGCAACATGGGACGGAGGGGGAAGTAACAGCCAGCTACTCTGCGGCCTACTTCCCACCGCTTCCCTCTGCGGCCAGCTTCCCGCGTCCCCCCGAGCTCACCTCCCGTCGCCCCCCCCACCAGCTCCCCTCCCGTGCCGCGCCCCCATGCCCACCTCCCGTCCCGGGCACCTGCTGCAGGGATATCGGGGGCAGGAGGGGAAGGCGTCCGGCGGCAAGCTGCACCCACCCGGCCAAGGTAAGTCACTGTCACCCACCCAGTCACTGTCACCCAGTCACTGTCACCCAGTCACTGTCACCCAGTCACCCAGTCACTGTCACCCAGTCACTGTCACCCTGTCACCCAGTCACTGTCACCCACTCACTGTCACCAACTCACTGTCAAGCACCCAGTTACTGTCACCCACCCACCCAGTCACTGTCACCCATCCACCCTGTCACCCTGTCACCCAGTCACTGTCACCCTGTCACCCAGTCACTGTCACCTGTCACCCAGTCACTGTCACCCTGTCACCCAGTCACTGTCACCCTGTCACCCTGTCACCCAGTCACTGTCACCCTGTCACTGTCACCCAGTCACCCAGTCACTGTCACCCTGTCACCCCATCACTGTCACCCAGTCACTGTCATCCAGTCACTGTCACCCAGTCACTGTCACCCAGTCACCCAGTCACTGTCACCCAGTCACTTAGTCACTGTCACCCTGTCACCCCATCACTGTCACCCAGTCACTGTCACACTGTCAACCAGTCACTGTCACCCAGTCACTGTCACCCAGTCACTGTCACCCAGTCACCGTCTCCCATTCACTGTCACCAGGTCACTGTTACCCTGTCACCCAGTCACTGTCACCCAGTCAATGTCACCCTGTCACCCAGTCACCCAGTCACTGTCACCCTGTCACCCTGTCACCCCATCACTGTCACCCAGTTACTGTCACACTGTCACCCAGTCACTGTCACCCTGTCACCCAGTCACTGTCACCCAGTCACTGTCACCCAGTCATTGTCACCCAGTCAAGGTCACCCAGTCACCCAGTCACTGTCACCCAGTCACTGTCACCCAGTCACTGTCACCCAGTCACTGTCACCCAGTCACCCAGTCACTGTCTCCAAACCGCCATTCACCCACCCACCGCCATTCACCCACCCACCGCCATTCACCCACCCACCATCATTCACCAACTGTCATTCACCCACCCACCCACTCACTCACCCACCCACCCAGGCAGGCAGTCACATGTCTTTTGTTGAAAATATAAAAAATAAACAGGTTGCATTGTAATGTTTTTTTCTGTATCACAATAAGAAAACAGTTAAGTAAACGTTGCGCACTAAAAGATATTTTTTCGTGGTAGGTGCGCTATGGGTTCAGGGGGGGGGTGCGCTATGGGTTTGGGGGGGGGGACTGCTCCTTTCATTTGTCCCGGGCTCCATGATTTCTGTTGGCGGCCCTGTGGGTGATGTGAGGTGCAGGGGGGGAGAGGGTGATGGGTGATGTGAGGTGCAGGGGGGGGGGTGATGGGTGATGGGAAGTGCAGGGGGGTGACTGGAGGTCAGGGGGGATCATTGGAGGTGCAACGGGTGGTGATTAGAGGTACAAGGGGGGTGATTTGAGGTTCATGGGTGTGATTTGAGGTGCATGGGGGTGATTTGAGGTGTATGGGGGGTAATTTGAGGTGCATGGAGGGTGATTTGAGGTGCAAGGGGGTGATTTGAGGTGCAAGGGGGTGATTTGAGGTGCAGGGGGGGAGAGTGATGTGAGGTGCAAGGGGGAGAGTGATGTGAGGTGCAAGGGGGGCGAGTGATGTGAGGTGCAAGGGGGGAGAGGGATGTGAGGTGCAAGGGGGGAGAGGGATGTGAGGTGCAGGGGGTGTGTGATGTGTGTGCTGTGCAGGGGGGTATTGTGTGTTTGTGGAGGGGGAGTATTATGTGTGTGGGTGAGGGGGAGAGATGGGGGTATGAGAGATAGATGGGGAGTATCGCAAAGGTTGATAGTGAGGGGTTCTGGGGGAGATATGAGGATGATGATGAAGGGTGCTGGGAGAGATATGAGGATGATGATGAGGGGTGCTGGGGGAGATATGAGGATGATGATGAGGTGCTGGAGGAGAGATGATGATGGTGATGATGATGATTTTACCCGTGCAACCCAATTTTTTTTTCCTTAGAGCAGTTCGGCCCTTTTCACTTTCCGAGTTGTGCAGGCCTGCCATAGAGGTTAATTACCGCTGTAGTAATTAAGGGGTTAACCCCCCTCCACCACTACCCACCAGGGAGGCCTACCCACCCACCCCGGGTCCACTATACAAACCCTTTTTGGCCCAGTAGCACATCAGACCATATAATATGGGCATGATAAGCCACTATAGCAGTCAATGGCCAACCTATAAAAAAATCATCAAGCACAAAAATACACAACAATTAAAGAAATAAACAAGCACCTAAACACCACAAGAATAAAATAACTAAAAAGCTTAAACCACACACCAATAAAATAAATCTAACACCAAAACAGCAAAATAATTGAAATTGTGTTATCCTAAAATACTAGAATATAATTAAATAAACACCTAACCAACAAAACAAATAAAGAAAGGAAACCACTAACCAATCCAAAAATGTAATAAAAACAAGCTATCTAAATACATAACCAGTTAGTCAAAACAATAAACATAATAGAAAAAATAACAATCAATTCAAAACAATCATTTGCCAAAAAATGCATTTCCTGTCACTGTATTTATCTGTACCAAAAAGGGGCACAGATTAATACATTAGCAGTCAATGGGAAATCAAAAACATAAAAAGAAGCAAATACAATAAAAAAAAACCTGAAAAAAGACAATTACATACATTCAATATTTATCTTACCTTTAGAAGTCTTCACCTTCCGAATCCTGGTGTATCAGGAAGCTCTTAATCCACGATATCATCCACCGCAATCCACCTCCATCCTCCGCGAAGATCAGCGTGAAAAATAAGGTGGAAAAAATCTTCTTTCTTCCATCTTCTTTAATCTTCTTCTGTAATTCTGTTCTCCTTTTCTTCCATCTTCTTTTCTAGTAATCCATTCCTCATGGTAAATCCTGCATTTATTAAAAAGGATGTGACATCCCCCCTTAAAGTGATGTCACATCCTTTTTAACAAATAGAACATATCACATAGTACAGGAACCAATGGGGTTGTCTTCAATCCCATTGGCTGTAATACCATGTGATATCAGCCACGTTGTTTTAAGGATGTGATGTACCTCCCTTGGAGATGACATCACGACCTTAAAAAAAAAAAGCCGGTCAAATGATACAGCGTCCAATCGGATTGGAGCTGTACCATCAACCCTAAAATGTGATTTCACAGGCTATATCTGTATAAGGCCTGTTCTGTCTCATTTAGGTCAAGAAGAAGATGAGGCAACTTCCGTTGCTGGATTTACCATGGGATGGAGAGAGGCGGATTGTGGTTGATGGTGTCGCAGGTCGAGAGCTTCCTGATACGCTGGATTTGTAGGGTGAAGACTTCTAAAGGTAAGATAAATATTAAATGTATATAATTGTCTTTTTTTTAGTTTTTTTTTTATTGTATTTTGTTCTTTTTATGTTTTTGATTGCCCATTTACTGCTAATGTATTTATCTGTGCCCCTTGGTTAAGATAAATACAGTGACAGGCAATGCATTTTTTGGCAAATACTTGTTTTGAATTGATTGTTATTTGTTCTATTTATGTTTATTGTTTTGACTAAATGGTAATGTATTTGGATGGCTTATTTTTATTACATTTTTGGATTGGTTAGCAGGTCAAGCAAAATGAACACCTGCTGTAGCATTTACAACAGCATGCCTAGCATCAAACCCAGCAGCAGGCAGCGCAGGATGAAAGGCTGATCAAACTGCCTTCGGTGCCCTAGGTCTTGTCCGGGATGGGAAGGGAGCAAAGATAGCAGGGATACACCATGAAAAATAAAAAATAAATGCATACAATAGTGTAATAAGTTCTTTTCAATCTGGATAAAACATGTATGTCTTGGCTCTATAGCAATGCCTACTTACAGCAGGTCAAAAGGTAAAAAGCATTGATCTACACAGCAGGTAGAAAGGTGTCAGGATCTTCAGGAACAACAGCCCAGGTTTACAGCATAAGAAATCAGCACCTCAGCTCAGACGTCAGTAGATGTGAGTGGATCAGAGACATGCAAAAGAAAGGCAGACCATAGTGTCGATCGTGCATAAAATTTATATAAACAAACAACAAATTTTAGGAATTGTACTCACATTGTGTACATAATCATAGTTCACATAAGGCTTTACTTGAGGCAAATGGAGTGCTGGTTCAGTGTGGAGCAGCTCACCGGGGATCTTCTCCTTAGACTCACAACAGACCGGGTGGGAGATGGCATCTGACGTCACATCCGCTGTTGGGGTGACGGCATCCGGTCTTGGAGGCAAACGGTGGGGGAACTCAGCAACTCTGAAGCCTTCAGTAGAAAGAGCAGCTGCAGCAATGAAAGTGGCGCTACACGTTTCGTCGTACTAGACAACTTCCTCAGGAGCAATGAATAATTCTCAAATGAGTTGTGGGTTTATATATACTAAACAATTGAACAAATAAGCAATTAACCAATTTAATATAACAATTATATAATTGAAAATTTAAAAGATACACTGGTTCTCCAATAAATAGGTACATAACTCAGTGTTCAAAAACGGCGCAGTGTTAATACAAATAGGCATTTAAAACAACATCTAAGTAAATAAAATATCTAAGTAAATAAAATTCAGGATCTAATCATGATAATATTCTAGGTATTTATAGGGAGCCATAACTAATTGGTTCTTATGTACTCACAGAGCAAAAACGAGGGAGAGAGAGGGGAGAAGAATATAAGAGTGAATTAGTAACATATTAGTAACATATTAAGATTGATTAAAATATACACTTATATGTATCAAAAGTAATAAAAATATAAATATACATAAAATATATATAAATATAAAAAAAACCTTTATTCATTTAGTAAGTGACCCAGTATTGATAATAAAAGGCACCTGACATATAGCTAATGTCAGTGGGAGAGGTCGCAGAAAGGATATACAGAGATAAGGGGCCCGAGCAGACCGTGCATTAGATAAGAAATGGGATAATCTCAAATTCTGCATTAAGCCCATTTGGCATTAATGTTTTTAATTTGTGTATCCAATACATCTCACGTCTGCTCAGATCTACATCTCTGCTGCGACCCCTCCAGTGTTGTCGCACATGCTCAATGGCAGTGAATTTTAGTCCTTTAGTATTGGAATTGTGGTACTTAGCAAAATGTTTGGACACACTATGCGTTAGTATGCTTCTCCTAATATTGCTGAGGTGTTCTACAATACGTGTTCTGATGGCTCTTTTAGTTTTTCCCACGTATTGTAGTCCACAGGGGCATTCTAATAGGTATATGACATAGTCACTATAACAATTCATATATTGCTTTATTTTAAAGTGTTCTTTGGTTACATTACACATAAAGTTCTTTTTGTCTGTCTGTTTATGTTCACATGCCTTGCACATTGTGCAACCAAAGAAGCCCTCCAGATTCTGAAGCCATCCTTTATTTGTTGTTTCTATCTTTTTTAGGGCACTTGGAGCAACAATACTCTTCAGATTTTGTGCTTTTTTAAAAATTATTTTTGGGTTCTCTGGGAGTGTGCTATTTAAAATTGGGTCACTCTTTAAAACATGCCAATGTTTTCGAATAATTTTACCAATATTGCTGGCATCTTTATTGTAAGTTGTCAGAAAAGCTGTGTCAAATACATTGTTTTTTACTAATGGCGTTATTTCTTTTTTAGGTTCCAATAAATCTTTTCTATCCAGGTTTTTCGCTTTATTGAACGCAGTGTCTAAAATTTCTTGCTTATAGTTCTTTTGTTTAAAGCGTGACTCCAAAGTTTTGCACTGTTCTTCAAATACAGTTTCTTCCGTGCAATTCCTACGCATTCTTCTAAATTGGCTATAGGGGACATTATCCATCCACTGGTGATGATGGCAACTTGAACGCAAAATTTAATTGTTGCTGTCTACATTTTTAAAAAACGATTTGGTTTTAAGAAGACCCTCTTCAATATATATCACCAGATCTAAATAATTGATCGAAGACTTACTTGAAGTCGAGGTGAATTGTAAATTCATGGTATTGTTATTCAGACCTGCTATATAGTCGTCTAGGTCTGTTTGGTCACCCTGCCAAATTAATATAATGTCGTCAATGTAGCGCCGCCATAGGACAACACCCTCCCCCAGCATGCCATTGGGCCAGATGTTTTGGTCCTCCCAAAAACCCATGAATAGGTTTGCATAGCTGGGGGCGAATTTCGTTCCCATGGCGGTGCCACATTTCTGTAAATAAAAGGTGTCTTCAAACAGAAAAAAGTTTTTTTCCAAAATAAAAGCTATAGTTTCCAGAATAAAGTCTGTCTGAGATATATGCAATTCTGGATCTTTTTCTAGGAAGTATTTTACAGCTTCACAGCCCAAAGAGTGTCTAATGGATGTGTATAACGAAGACACATCTATAGTGGCTAGGATGTAGTCCTCTTTCCAAACTATTTTGTCTAATATCTGTAATATTTCTGTTGTGTCTTTTAAATAAGATTTAAGATGTTTGACATAATCTTGCAAAAATGAGTCTATGTAGGCAGATAGATTTGAGGTGAGGGAGTTTATTCCGGAGATGATTGGTCTTCCCGGGGGATTTATAAGACTCTTGTGAATTTTAGGAAGTAAATAAAAGATGGGAATCTGTGATGTTTCATTAAATAAAAATTTGAACTCCGGGTCTGATAGAATCCCTGAGTCTTTCCCCTTATCTAACAGTAATTTCAATTCAGTAGTGAATGTTTTTAATGGATTTCTCTTCAGAATTTCATAAGTTAGAGGGTCTCCCAACAGACGATGAGCTTCTTTCAGATAATCTTCCCTATTCATAATAACAACTCCCCCACCTTTATCAGCTTGTTTTATAATAATATCTGGGTTTTCTGTTATCTCATCTAGTGCTATTTTTTCTTCTTTTGTTATACTGTATTACTCCTTATTTTGGATTTGGTGGTTTTTGTCAAATTTTCAAAATCTTTAGTAATTAGGTTATAGAAGACTTCTAAATAATTCCCCTTATAATAAGTTGGATAAAATGTAGACTTATTTCTTAGGTTGGAGTGCTTAAATTTTTCTGGTTCTTTAATAACTGGCGGATTTAAATTTGATTGTCTTGAGACAGCATCTTTACTTAAAAAGAACCTTTTCACAGTTAGCTTTCTGAGGTATTTGTTGGCGTCTAAAAAGAGCTCAAAATTATTTGGCCCTGTGGTCGGCGCAAAGGATAATCCTTTTGAAATTAAATTTTTTTGTGGTACAGAAAGTGTAATTGAACTTAAGTTAAAAATGCTACTATTTTCTTTAGAGTTACTACATTTCACTCTTTCTTTTTTCTTTCTTCTCCCCCGTTTGCCTCTTTGTTTATTTACCCTTTGGGCTGAGAGAGTCTGTCTTCGATCTCCTGAAGTGGGGCAAAGGAGTTTGGTATTTCCCAAACTTTGAGAGGATCTTCTAATTCTAAAAAATCACTTGATCCTGCTGCTTCAATGGGGGAACGTGATCTACTAGTTTGGTGCTTACTTCTAGATTGACTTCTATCTCTCTCTTTTCTCCTTTCCTCTCTTTCTCTTCTTAGTTCTCTTTCTCTTTTTAATTCTTTTTCTTTGAGATATTCTCTATCCCTTGTCTCTCTATCTCTTAGTTCTCTCTCTTTAAGTTCACTCTTAATATCTTTTGATCTTTGATGTTCTCTTTCTCTTTGAGTTTCTCTCTCTCTATATGATTTCTCTCTTTGTTCTTTTTCTCTTAGTATTTCTCTCTCTCTATTTCTCTCCCTCTCTCTCAAACGTTCTCTCTCTCTATCTCTCTCCCTCTCTCCCTGGTGCCCTAGGTCTGCCAGACAAGAACTTCGAAACAGCCCACCGGTTCATTTGGGAAGACCAGACTACATTTCAGGATCTTCCTAAAGAAAAGGTTATGGACTATAAAATGGTAAAATAAGTAATTCTGGACTGCTTAGGCTTGATACCAGAGGCCTACAGGCAGCGGTTCTGAACCTTGAAATACAAATCCAAAGTGAGACCACGTGTCATAGTTCACTGCTAGCTGGACTTGTGTACTTGGTGGATGCAGCCTGAACAGCGCACCAAGGAGGGGATTTTCGAATAAGTTAATCTCAGGCAATTCCTACACGTGATAACCCCTTCTGCACACTGCTGGATAAACACTAGATCTGGCTGCTCAGCTTGTGGAAACGTTTCTTGAGGCTGAGGACCAGCAGGTGAATGACCTGGAGCTGACGGTATAGGTCCCACCAGAACCGGCTGATGCCCAAAGGAGGAATCTGGACTAGCATGAGCACTACAACCCACCACCTCGGGATGGCTAAGCCCCACGAAGTGAAAAACAATTCCAACAACAGATAGTTCCTGACACCAGTGCCCATTGAGATGCTCATCTACTTCCCAAGGTTGGCTCATCATCTAAAGAGACGAACTTTGGAGGACATCGCAACCAAGACCAAGTCATCTCTCTGTCCCAAGTCTCCCGCCCAGCTGAAGGGTTTCCATGTCATCCCTCCCTAAGTTCATACAAGCGCTGGTACTGAGTTTATTATTGAGTAGCACATTAGAAAAAAAGCAAAATAAATAAACCCTTTTTTGAGAGAGCTGTTTCAGTGTTCCTCTTGTGGGAAGCATGGACACCATCCTATGGGGACCCACAGTTTGATTTCTCCTTCAGCAGAACCATCGCTACCGCCTTTCCCAGAGAAACCTCCAAGCTGTGGCTACTTCCACTTCTGATTAAGGGTAAATCTGTCAGACCCTTGTGAATTTGGGCTCTGGGAAAGCCCCTGTCTTCCAGGATCTTCTACGACATGAAATGTTTTTCTATGACTCACCGTGGAGCATAGAATGTATAAATGGTGATACAAAATGATACCTGACTTCCAACATCCTTCTACAGGTAAAGGTTTCGGGCACACAGGCTACAAAATAGGAGTCGCAGTAGGAGCCGCACCTTGGCTCATTGTCCCAGTCTTGCTTAAAAAGAAAAAATATTTTTAATATATAAAGGATATTTCGCTATTTTTTGTGTCCTTTGTTTTTTGTTTTTAAGATGTTTATCGAAGAGGAGGGGTTAGCCTAATATATGGGGCAGCAGAAATAAGCTATCCCTTTTCTTACTAAACTAGTCACATTGACTAGTCACATTTACTTTGCTAAGAAACGCAGTTTCTATTTTTTCTTTGGCAATTCCTTTCTCAGATAACTGCAATGGTTATTTGTTGCTTAAGTATACACTCTGATTCAAATTACTCCTCTTAGAGCGTATACATTTCTATCAGTGTTTCATATACATACACTCTTCCCGCAATCACTTACTGCAGTTAGTTACACCCCAGTACCCGTATACGTGATATAGTCAGCACTCCTAGCACAGATACAATTTTTTCTTAACCTAAAGAGTTAAATAAGTTCCACCCAATTATTAATTATTAAATCATTTTAATATAGACTTGTTGAAATAAACGCTTTTTTCTTTATATTTATTTTCTTCATCCAGAATTGCTTGGACAAGATTGGCCCTATTTTCTCAGTCTACTGGATCTATCCTTGGATGAGCCTACTGCTCCTGTGCAGCAGATGTCCAGGGAACTCTTCCCCTTTTCTGACAATATGTTTCCCTGTAGACACCGGGTTCTGAAATCTCGGCGGCAGAGACACTGTGACAAACAGGATTGGTTGGAGAATTCTGGGACTACCGGTTACAATACTAATATGCACAACACACAAGTAATGAATGACAAGTGCCAGAAGGAGTGAGAGACAGAGCCTGGAGCTTTACCAGAGATGTATTTTCCTGATTTCCACCAGAGGGAAGACCCAGTCCTTGTTAGACAATATGAGAAGGTGGTTAAAGTCAATGACAATGTATTGAATGCAGAAGGTGTATTGATGTTCCTCATTATGAACTATTGAATGATATTCTATATAGGGTGAACAATTATACACAAACAGGGTCTCTAAGGTGTTTGTTTAAGCTATGTTCACCCTAGCCCATACTCTCCTCTGAGGTGGCAACCTCAGAGATGACAAAACCATTAACTACATTTTTTCATGGTTCTTCTAGTCAAGGGTGAATATTGATATCAACAAATTATTTGAGGCATGTCCTGAATGCCAGCTGACCAGCCAGAATGGATAAAAGCCAGCCCCCTTGGGCCTCTACATTTGGTCTTAGTCCCCTTTCAAACGATTGGGCTAGACCTAGAGGGTCCTCTAGAAAAAGGGTGTGCAAACTTTTCTGTTTGCTCCTCCTGACTGATCTCGCCCCCTGCTTGCGCCCCCCTCCTTACCTGCTCTCTGACGATGTTGTGTTGCCATTTGATCCTGTGGCATGGCAACGCATTGCCGTGCCGGCTGAGAGCAGGTAAGAGAAGATACAGAGGCCTCATGCCTCCCTTTGCATTTAGTTTAAATGCCTTGGGGAACAGCATGGGTTCTCTGTAACTGCCACACCCCCTAGACCCCCCCCCCCCCCCCCCCCAGTTTGAGCACACCTGCTCTAGAACCCTCTGTAAAGGAACACAGTTTTTTTTACTGGTGATAGTCAACTATGCCACAAAATACCCTGAGGCATCACCCCTGAAAACAATAACTTCTAAGTGGGTAACCAAAAAGTTGCTCGAGCTGTTCTCATAGGTCGGATTTCCCCATGTAATATTAACAGATCGAGGGGCAAATTTTAAGGTTAAGCTGATACAGGATGTCTTAAAATTTCTAGAGGTGGTCAGTTTGGACATCGGTCTACCATCCACAGACTGATGGACTGGTAGAAAGGTTTAACTAAATTATAAAGAGTATGTTAAGGAAGTTTGTAGACTCTGAAAAGAGAGCTTGGGATGAACTTCTCCCTTTCTGCTGTTTGCAGTGCAAAAAGGCCTCCATGGGGTTCTCCCCATTTCAACCCCTGTATGACCGCCAAACACGGAATATTTTAGACCTACTAAAGGAGTCCTGGGAGAAACAGCATTTCCCTTCCAAGAACCCTTAAATATGTATTTGACTTGAGGAATCACCTAGACATGGTTGGCCATTTTGCAAGAGAGAATCTAAGATCAGCCCAAAACAGTCAGGAGAGACATTATAACCAAAATGCTCACATGAGGGTGTTTCAACATGCCGACAAGGTGATGTTGCTATTACCTAGCTGTGAGAGCAAATTTCTAGCAAAATGGCAGGGCTCATTTGAAGTACTCGGCCGCATGGTTGACATGGATTACAGGATCTCTGAACCAGGGTCCAGGAAAGGTAAATAAATATACCATGTTAACTTACTGAAACCCTGAAGGTTCAGAGTTCTCTGTTCATCGGCCCAGTGGAAGAGGAAACGGATATGGGACCTAATACTCCAAAGGGGAATACCTTTGGTGATGATCAAATCCCTATGGGAATCCAGTTAACGTCTGAACAGAAAGGGATTTGTTAGAGCTATTTAACCAATTCAGGGGTGATTTTTCTGATTTCCCAGGGCAGTCAAATTTAGTTTCTGTTACCGTGCACCTCACAATTGGCATAACCTTCCATATACTCTCAAAACTGAATCCAATTTAAGGTCTTTCAAGACTTCAACTGTCTCACATTTTAATCTTGTCTCCAACTGTTACGTATGCTCATAGCATATATTATCTCTAACTGTCCATGAAATGTCTGTAAATATAATGTACTGTATAACCTCTGTTTATTTAATGTAACCATCTATTGTCATTATAACACTGCAGTATTACTAACACTAATGTATTACTTCCTGGTAAAACATTTTTATAAATAAATAAATAGCAGGGTGTCAGGTATATTTATTTCAGATGGTTATTTCTTTCCTTAACTCTGTGCCCAGGACATACTTGAAAACGAGAGGTAACTCTCAATGTATTACTTCCTGGTAAAATATTTTATAAATAAATAAATAAGTCAATGTTTCAAAACAAACAAAAAATGTAATGTCATTAATTTGATATAGTTTAACATTGTGTCTTAAAAATAATACTTCATCAAGAAAGTGTAAATTGGAAAAAAAAATTAAGATAGGTAAAAAAATAAATAAATAGAGGGCAAAATAATTTGAGCCTTCATCTCAATTCATGTTATAAACTGCATATATAGGTATAATAGACTGACCATTTGTGGCTAAAGTTAAAGTCAATTTATTTTTGCATTCCATGTTTTCTGACTACTGTATATCTTCTTAAGAAGCTAAAGAAAAATATTTTCAAAGCTGGCTACCTACAGTACTCATAAAGATGCACTTTTTCTTTTTTTGGGAAAAGAGACCAGATCAGACACATCTTTCAACAGGATTTTCCAATTTGTGCAGTCAGATTCTTGAAAGAAGCAGCCGCTCAGCCACAACACATAGATCTCCCTCTGCATCTGAGTTACAGTCTTCAAAAGGATAGTTGTACAATAGACAAGCCTTTTATATTTATTTTACACAATGGAACAAAGTACTAAAGTAGGAACATCAACTTGGCAATAAGAACATTCACCAGTATCAGAAACTATAACCTTCAGCAGTGTAAGCTGTCTATATTTTATAGCAGCCAAACATCTATGCCTGAACTTGCTTTGAAAATTTGTGAAAGGATGTATCTAATCTAGATATAAGAATTCATTAAAAAGAGAAATGTTATATGCCATGCATTTATTAAAATATGTTGTACATGAACTGCAATGTTATGAACTCTCACAAGTTTAGGTGATAACACAGGGATTTTTTTTTAAAGTTTGAATCCAATTGTGCACTGAAAGAAACAAATCTCCATATGTTCAATATCACTGAATTATTTTGTTTGTTGTGTATAACATATGTAACCCTGCTTCCTCCCTTCCCCCAGACTCTACGGTGGTGTCTAGGGTGCATGAGGGCGGATTACATGCGGTGTTGTGCATACCTGTGGTAAACATGAGGGCCTGAGCTTCCCGCGGTGTTATTGGGGAGCCAGGACCGGGCTTCTGGGGTGGTAGCCGCCATATTCTCCTAGTGGTGCAGCGCCTCCATCTTCTATACTCCCAGGATATGGGACAGGACCTGTATAGAAGAACCCCTTGGGTCCCAGGGTAACAGCTTCCAAATCACACACAGTCTTTGGGTAACAAAGGAAAGTCTCTTTTGTTGGCAGATCGGCAACTCCAAACGATAGTGCCTTCCCGTAGCCGCAGCAACAACAGCCAAGCTGCACTTATTACTCCGCGCTCCTCCCACACAGATAATTCCTCCGACAGGATGGTCTGTGCTAGGGCTTCAATACCCCGGGTCCCAGGTTATCCTCGCGGTGGGGCTTAGATTCTCCCCATCCCCCCAGGCGGTGGGGTGAGGGCATTGGTCAACCATATATATATATAGCTCTATCCGCTCTACTCAGGAAAGCTGATATCTCTCCACTCCTCTCTCTCTGATTCTGCACTCTGCGCCGGGAAGACTGCAGTCTCCTCCAGCTCCTCGGACCGATCCGCAGGATTCTTCGACTCACGGCATAACTACTTGCCCTGCAGACTATCGCATAACTCCGAGCACAACAGAACTCTCAGTATCACTACTGCATCTCCTTCTCTTGGTATCACACACACTCTAACTAACGCAACCCTCCAGAGTTGACTGCTAAATATAGAGCTAGCCCCACCTCTCGTGACGTCAACAGAACCTCCCCTCTTGCTCACGCCTACAGCAGAGTCCAGGCCTGCATCTACCACTCAGGGCAGGGCTATGAAGGGGGAAAACCCAGGATTATTACTGGTGCCTGATCTTAACAGGGCTTAACACAGTAGAAGGGAGATAGGTATAGCCTGTGCTGTTTACAGGGGCTACACATAATTATAGTTCCAGTACAGCAAAATATCCTCTCTTTCATTTACAATTAACTTCATTACCTTAGCGGCTAACCGCTAAGGTAGCGGTGCGCAAACTGGGGGGCATGACCCCCAGGGGGGCACGAGACTGCCTGCGGGGGGGGGCACGGGCTTTACAGAGGCCCCACGTGCTTCCTGAAGGCACTTAAATTCTGTGCCGGAGGAGCTGCAGGGCCTCTGTAAGCCTTTACTTACCTTGGCTCTGGTGGCTTCCTTCCCGCGTCGCCATGGCAACGCGGCATCAAATGAAGCCGTGAGGTCATGTGACGTCATGTTGCTATGGCAACGTGACATCATGACACCGGAGCAGAGGTAAGTTGGGGTGAGGGGGGTGCGGAAGTAAGGAGACCATCGGCAGGGGGGCGCAGGGAAAAAGTTTGTGCCCCCCTGTGCTAAGGAATGAAGGTTTTAATTAACACTGCCATGTTTATTGTGAGTAGTGAAGCTGGATGTCACTTTTGAACTTATGTAACCTATCACATGGTACAGCAATCAATGGGATTGTCTTCAATCCCATTGGCTGTAATATCATGTGATATAGCAATGTGATTCTAAGGATGTGTCGTACCTCCCTTGGAGGTGACGTCACATCCTTAAAAAAAAGAGGAGGGCACATGATACAGCGTCCAATTGGATTGGAGCTGTACCATCTGACCCTAAAATGTGACATCACGGGCCCTATATAAGGCCTGTACGTCTCATTTTAGAGGAAGAAGTCGATGTGGCAACATCCGTTTGGATGAAGATAGAAGATAGAATAAAAAAAGAAAATAATGACAGATGAAGATAGAAGGTGAAAGAAGGTTAAAGAAAGAAGATTTTGGTTACCTGTTCCTGATCTTCAAGGTGGATGTAATTGGATTGCCGGTGATGATGTCTCAGGTCGAGAGTTTCCAGATACGCCGGGAGTCGGAGGGTGAAGACTTCTAAAGGCAAGTAAAATATTGAATGTATATAGATGTCTTTTTTCAGGTTTTTTTATTGTATTTATTTATTTTTATGTTTTTGCTTGCCCATTGACTGAAATAGTATTAATAAATACAGTGACAAGCAATGCTTTTTTAACAAATGCTCGTTTTCAATTTTGTTTTTTTTTTCGATTTCTGTTTATTGTTTGGATTAAATTGTTTTGATTTTTGATGCCTTGATTTTAGTACATTTTAGGATTGGTTAGCGGTTTAAATTAATTATTTGTTTTGTTGGTGTAAGGAATCAGGGAACACATCCCCCGTGGTGTATTCCCTCCTTACCTGCCGCTTCTCAGCATCCTGCGCAGCTTACAGAGCACGCGCACCCACACAGAGCTTTCACTGCTCCCTCCCACGGAGCTGGGCTCCGCCCCCTGCCTGCGACACGCGGCGCACACATTACACGCGTGCACCGCTCCCCAGCTGCATGTTCAAGCCTCATCAGCACTTCCCTCTGTCCCCTGCACCGTGCACCAATCCCTGCCTCCTCGGAGGCCTCGCCTCCGCTCCTCCCCTCTGTGTCATTGGCTCTATCTGCCTACAAATACCCAGCTCTCTCAGCTACTCATTGCTTAGCATACTTCCTTGTAGCCTTGTGCTTTACACGTCCTGTTCCTAGCCTCTGCCTTTTCTTGTCTTGTCCCTCTGCTGTTTGTTTTCTTGTGTATCGTCCTGGTTTGACCTATGACCCCTCTCTGGTTAATGACCCCGGCTTGCCTCTGACCACGTGTACCTGTCCATCTCTGACCTCAGCTATTGGACACTCTACTACCCTGCTGGCTACAACCCATGACCTCTGCATTATGGACACTGACCATACCACTGGCTCCTCCCTACGACCTCGGCAAGTATTGCAACTAAAGTGCTCTCTCCAACCTAGACCCGGCTATGCTGACAATCCACCCTCCAGGCGTGCCTCCGCTGCTGTGGGTGTGCAATTTTACACTTTCCCACTTCTGTACCGTGGTCCCGCCTTGTTCGTGGTGAGCACAAGCGTTACAGTATTCTCAGCCCAACGAACATGGACCCCCTTGAGGTGGGCCAGATCTTGTATGCCATTGGTGAACGTTTTCAACAGCTTCAGACTCAAATTTCTTCCTTGTCCCAAAGTTTTGCAACCTTTTCTCGGCAACAGTCTCAGTCCAGAATTGTTACGCCTGCAACCTTGTTTTCCCATACTCCTGAACGAATTCTTCCTCCTGAGGCACACCTGCCCACTCCCAACTGTTATGCGGGAGACCGTTATGGGTGTAGGGTCTTTCTCAACCAAAGTGCCATTCAATTTGAATTAACTCCTTCTTGTTTCTCCTCTGAAAGATCCAGTGGCATATATCATTGCTCTGCTGACCGGCGACGCTCTGGCGTGGGCATCGCCCAACTGGGAGTTAAGACCAGAGCTTATTCAGAATTTTGCTTGCTTCAAAGAAGAATTCAGACAGGTCTTTGACACCCCGGGCCGTAAGGTTACCCCAGCATCTTCTTTGTTGCACCTTTCACAGGGGCACCGGTCAGTCACAAGATACACTCTCGAATTCCGGACCATCGCAGCGGAAACCGGCTGGAACAATTAGGTCTTGGCGGCAGCCTTCTGGCAGGGGTTATCAGAATCCCTCAAGGATGAACTGGCCGCGCAGGAACGTCCTACTGAATTGGAAGACCTTATCGAGGTATGTATCCGGGTCGACCAGCGTCTCCAGGAAAGAGAACTGAACGCTCTCGCTCACATCTTTTTGTGACTGGGATCCCTGCTTCTTGCCCTACTCCACAATTTCTCGGGTTCCCGAGGATCCTGAACCTACTGCTGCGGCAGCTTTTATTCTTACTAATAACTGGCATGTACCTGGCATGTTCCTGGAATGTTATACTTTTCACCCGGAGCATGCCGGGCTCCTTCTGCCTTCCCAGCCAGGCGCATGCCCGGCTGACGCGCGGTTGATGTGTTAATTAATAATGGTTCAGGATTTACTAGGCTGCAATGCTTCGCGTGTCCGCCAGATGGCATAAATTCATGAATTGTAATGCAGTTTATATATATATACATATATATATATATATATATATATATATATATATATACTGTATAACAACAACCCCTATAACCCCTAACATACAGTACTGTACATTTTTATTCATAGTGTACATGTACAAGGGGTCTCCGGAGCTGAACCGTGTTGGTTTCAGGTCGGGGGACTCCCTGCTCCCCGAGAAACAGCCCCCTTTATGAGGTGCCGGTATCCCTCTGCGTTTAAAAGGTCCCGATCACGTGACCGTGGCCTGTAAACCAAGCAGAGGGATACCGGCACCCCATAGAGGGGCCTGTATCTCGGGGAGCAGAGGGTCCCCGGACCTGAAACCACAGAAGTTCTGCTCCGGAGACCCTCTGCCCATCTACAGTATGAATAAAAAACATATATAAATAAACACTCGTTCCTTACATTAGCGGCTATGTGCTATGGTAACGAAGCAGCATTTCTGTATTTTAATAATATTGTACAGTGAGCAGGGGGTTCCCTGAGCCAGTAATTAATGCTCAGGGTACCCCCTGCTCCTGCACAATATTATTAAAAATACAGAAATGCTGCTTCATTACCATAGCGTATAGCCGCTAAGGCAATGAAGGGGTTAACTCACCGTGCCCGCTTTATTGTGAGTAGCGGGGGTGGGTGAGGGGGGTATTTGGCCCTTGGTGTGAGTTTAGGACTTGTCAGGGGGGTTGCGGGTGCACTTAACCCCTTCACGGCCGTAGCAGTTAATACCACTACGGTCATGAAGGGGTTAAGCCCTCCCGCTACCCCCCGCAAGCCCTAAACAGCCACCATTGGGGCTAATACCCCCTTCACTCACCCCCGCTACCCACAATAAAAAAAATACACACAGAGCAGCCGCCAAAAAATAAATAAATAAATCTAAATAAATAAATGACTATAAATAAATACATTTGAAATACATTTTTATTTATAGTGTAGATGTGCAGCGGGTCTCCGGAGCTGAACCGCGTTGGTTTCAGGTTGGGGGACCCCCTGCTCCCCGAGATACAGCCCCCTTTATGAGGTCCCGATCACGTGACCGCGGCCTGTAAACCAAGCAGAGGGATACCGGCACCCCCTAAAGGGGCCTGTATCTCGGGGAGCAGGGGGTCACCGGACCTAAATCCACAGCGGTTCTGCTCCGGAGACCCTCTGCACATGTACAGTATAAATAAAACACACACATCAATAAAGAATCGTTCTTTACCTTAGCGGCTATGTGCTATGGTAACGAAGCAGCATTTCTGTATTTTAATAATATTGTACAGTGATCAGGGGGTTCCCTGAGCCAGAAATTAATGCTCAGGGATCCCCTGCTCCTGCACAATATTATTAAAAATACAGAAATGCTGCTTCATTACCATAGCTGATAGCCGCTAAGGCAATGAAGGCAGAATAGCATGTTTATTGGGGACATTTGATTTGTCCCCAATAAACATTGCAATAAACAACATACAGTACACCCCCTGTGTATTTAAAATACATAAACAATAAATACATGACATACATATTTTTTTGTGTGTTTTAAACCTGCCTGCCTTCATTGTAATCTATGTAAAAAAAAACTCCCCCTATTGTGTGTTTTAAACCTCCTGCCTTCACTGTAATCTATGTAAAAAAAAACTCCCCCTATTGTGTGTGAAGCTTCCCTGCCTTCATTGTAATCTATGTAAAAAACCTTCCCCCTATTGTGTCTGCTAAGCTTCCCTGCTTTGACTAATCTGTGTAAGCCCCCCTCCCCCTAGTGTGTCAGTAAAATCTGCCTGGCCTGTGTTTCTGTGAGTGCAGTGTACTGTATGTTAATGTGGGGAGGGGGATCCCGTGTAAATAACCACACCCACACCCACGACCCACTACCCATGGCCCCTCCGCTGCTTGCTGCAAAACAGAGACAAAAATTAAAACATACAAAGTAATGTCCCCTAACCCCTTAATCACCATAGCGGTTATTAACCTCTACAGTCATTAGGGGGTTAACCCACCTTCACCCACCACTCGGGACGCCTACATACCCTCCCACACAAACCCCCCCACCTGTGAGGCCTAACCACCCACCCACTACCCACAAGGGAGGCCTACCCACATACCGGGTGGGAAACACCCCCCCCCCACTACCCACAATAAAAACAATACACAGCCCACAATAAAAATCATTCTATTTATTAAATACATTACCCATCCCCTGTGCCCCCCCCATAAATACAAGATTTATTCTTTTACATACAGGGTTCATAATGCAGCCCCACGCGAGTCCCTGGTGGGCTGGCGGGGCACCTGGACAGACCTACAGTTTACCAGCAGCCCTTTTTACACAGGTTCTGGAGGCCTGCTGGTGGATCCCGCCAGCACCATGGCCCCCAGGTGGTCTCCTTGGGTTCACCGTGGGCCACAATTGGGTCCCCACGGTAGGCCCGCGGATGTCTGGGAGCCCCGGGTCAGACCCACAGGTGTCTGCGGGGCCTCGGGTGGTACCCTCGGGGGTCTGGGGAACTCACGGGTGCTCACTACGGGTCGGCGGTGCCCCCACAGAAGTCGGACCACACATCATCATCCCCGCACCTACGGGTCGGCGGTGCCCCCACAGAAGTGGGACCACACATCGGCATCCCCGCATGTGTCACCCGTGGAACCACCAGCCTGATACCTTTGGGATAACCGAGGATACCCACCGGTGGTCTCCAGAGGTCCCACGCAGAACCACGGAACCAACCCTGAATATAAAAAAAATAAACCTGGCCTATACATTCAATACATACACCCTCCCCCCCAACACCTACAGTACAATAATGTGCAAAATAACTATTATCCAGATATGGATAATAGATTAATTGCCCATTATTAAAAACATTAACTAGCATATACAAATAAATTAAGTACTACTGACCTCATCAATATGAAGTGTCCGTCGCCAGCAAAATCCTTGTCTTGCCCACAACATACATAGCAAATACAAAGCCAATACATTGCAATTACATTCAGATATCAATTAACCCCTTAAACACCTTATCAGATAATAACCGCAAAGGTGATTAAGGGGTTAAGCCACACAGGCCCGATACCCACCCTTCACCCATGAATTTGTACAGTGGCTTCATCATGCAACTATATATATATATATATATATATATACTGTATATATATATATATATATACAGTGCGAGAGAGATATATATATACAGTATATATATACACATGATGAACCAATATACAAATAAATGTAGAAGGGTTATCAAAAGCATACTGTCCTACAACCAAACACTTCTACATACAGACACTACATTAAAATCAATTTCCTTTAATAATTCTAACTGATCTCACAATCTATATCATCAGAAACCAATGAAAAGCCAATGAAACACCTCACATTCCAATATATATATATGATGCATAAAATCTATGCACCATATACATTCTGCAAATGAATCAACCAAGTAAACAAAAATCAAAAGCCAATACATTGCAAGTACATTCAGATATCAATTAACCCCTTAAACACCTTATCAGATAATAACCGCAAAGGTGATTAAGGGGTTAAGCCACACAGGCCCGATACCCACCCTTCACCCATGAATTTGTACAGTGGCTTCATCATGCAACTACTGTATACAGTATATATATATATACTGTATATATATATACAGATATATATATATATATATATATATATACAGTATATATATATATATATACACAGTATATATATATACACGATGAACCAATATACAAATAAATGTAGAAGGGTTATCAAAAGCATACTGTCCTACAACCAAACACTTCTCCATACAGACACTACATTAAAATCAATTTCCTTTAATAATCCTAACTGATCTCACAATCTATATCATCACAAACCAATGAAAAGCCAATGAAACACCTCACATTCCAATAAATATGATGCATAAAATCTATGCACCATATACATTCTGCAAATGAATCAGCCAAGTAAACAAAAATCAATTAGCAATCATTATTTACATCCCTAAACAATTCACACTCCATCACGAACAATGAAACAATTAACTAATTCACGCCTGGAGCAGAACAATTTAGCCTGTGAAAAAATATAAGTACCAACCAAAATACAACCTTTAAAACCAAGGCTAGCCCTGACCTCCCTCAAACACAAAATACAATACCAAGGAATACATCTATCTAATTTTAAAATACTTTAAACTCACAATAATGCATAGCAGCATAGACAAATTAATTTAAAACACATCAAATCAAGCTTTTAAAACAACATCATTTATTACCCTGTATGTATATATCTCTCTAGACATATATACATACATACATACAGTGGCAAGAAATGATATACCACAAAAAAAAAAATACACATGTTAAAAAACCTTTTGAAAAAATTAACAAGTTAAATAAAATACATTTCTTTAGTTCACTTACCATTACTTGCCCCCACCGATTCCCGTTGCACAGCTTACTCACGAACCAATCCACGATCAGGAACCCATAAAATAAAAAACCATAAAATAATAAACATTAAACTAAAAATCCAAATCAATCCACGAGTCTTCTACTTGTAATCCATCTTCATCTGTATTCTTCTTTTTTCTATCTCCTTCCAGCGGGGCAGGGTCTTCTCCCCGTCTGCGGCCACACCCTGGTCTTCTTTCTTGCCCGGAGGTCCTAAAGGGGGCTGTATCTCGGGGAGCAGGGGGTCCCCCGACCTGAAACCAATGCGGTTCAGCTTCTGAGACCCCCTGTACATGTACACTATGAATAAAAATGTACAGTACTGTATGTTAGGGGTTATAGGGGACGGCTTTAAAGACAACAGCTCGCAAACGCCCCCATGCGTTTTTACACGGCATTGCAGTATTGCAGCCAGCGGGAATAAAATGCTTAAATCACAGCCGCGAATATAACGCTATATACCCCGGGAGAAAACGACACAAAACCGCACATCACCGGGGTCCTCTGAAATTCGCGGAGCTAGCCAAGTAAGAATAAAGTTGGTCGCCAGTGTATGCAGCTGGGAAGTCCCCGACTCTCCTTCTCTGAGAGGAAACGCCGGAAAGATAGTGGTCTATGTCTTTACTGTGGCCAGTCTGGACATCTGGTGCTTCGCTGTCCCATTAAGCTGGGAAATGCCAATGCTCAATGAGGTATAAGGGGGTCTGTAGACGGACGTTCACAGAGGTATGCAAGAGAGACTACAGTGAAAAAATAGGTGATAGTGCGCAGCTAATACCTAGTAAATAACAAATAGTGATCAGTGCACAGTGGATAAGAAACAATATTGTTAACCTTATGAGTGAGAATAACACTAGACGTGGGTCTGCAGCCTTTCTTGGGGGTGGCTCGACACCCCAGGAACTAGACAAAAAACAAAAGAACAGGGCGCACAACGCACATAGTGATGTAAAGTATAAAAAGTGACTTTATGATTAAAAGTAAATAGTTCTGCGTACATCAAGATAAAATACACAAGCAGTTGGTTAATAGGTTTACCACACCAGAAGATGACCGAAGGCGACACCCTTTAGTGAATCTCAGCAGGGGATGGATCAGCAAGCGTCTCGTCTGCTGTTCACTCCACACCTGTGGAATCCAGTACTCTCCGTCTTGGGGTGGTAGATGGGTAAGTCCCGAGATGAAAGTCCCAGAGCACAAGGCTCAAAACGGCGTGAAAACAGCCAGAATCAGTGTCCATAGGGTTTGCACGCCACTCGCTTGCCGCTACTCCTCGTGGGGCGCTCGGCGATGACGTCACGAGTCGCCCATCAACTTCCGGAAAACATCTCCTGGAACGCACAGCGTGCGGGTCGTGCTGGATGTTCCCAGCGGCGTGGAGTAGAGAGCGCGCATATGTCACTATGGAATCAGCTTGAACTTACTGACAGTGTTCAAAGACGCATAGGGATGTGGAAGAACGAGCAGAGACACCTTTCTTTCCAATGCGTTTCGTAACACTAGGTTACTTCTTCAGGTGTGGTAAACCTATTAACCAACTGCTTGTGTATTTTATCTTGATGTACGCAGAACTATTTACTTTTAATCATAAAGTCACTTTTTATACTTTATATCACTATGTGCGTTGTGCGCCCTGTTCTTTTGTTTTTTATGCAAGAGAGACTGATTATTGTGAAATTAAAGAAGGCTTTTTATTGCGCCTGTTTCCTCAACATCAAGAAACCATCCAAACAAGGGGTAAACACAGCTTCTATTCATTTTGGAGTATTTCTAGTGAAACACTATGCAGTTCACAACTCCCCTAGATAAGCATGTCTCCCAGCCGCAAAACATATAGTATGAAATAAGCAGATATACGAAGTCTCTTAAGAATGAAAGTCTTATCTGTTCCTTGGAGGGAAAATGTTCTCTGTTCCTGGTTCAGCTCCCTTCCCTCAGGGTGTGTCAGCATTCAGGTTTAGAAGTTTTCCCTGTGTCTTGAAGGCAGCTATGCTGTGTCTTCTGGCAGAGCTCAAGACAGGTTGTGAGAGTAAAGACAATCTCTCCTCTCTCTCCAAAGTTCAGCTCAGGTATGAGCTAAGGAGACTCATTTCCTGTCTCACAAGACAGGTTTTTGTAAGCAATCTAAATCAGGCAGGTGGTGTTTATTAATTGACTACCAGCAGTTAACCAGCACACTGCTGAATTAAAGGCACATTACTTGAACAGGGATTACTCCCCTGTTACAGGGTCACATTGGGCACTATCTCTTCTTCCCTTCTACACAGGAGATTCTTCGCACTCAGATTATGCTTCCGATTGATCTCAAGGGTACTAAGTTTCATGTCTCCGCCTCCGCCTTCATCAACTTCGGGTCTGGAGGGAATTTTGTGGATCAAGACTTTGCTTTAAAAAACAATATTCCTCTCGTCCAAAAATCTGTGCCTGTCGGATTGGAAGCCATCGATGGATGTCCCCTCTAGCCGGCCTTCAACTCACTGGAGACCTGCGTACTCTCCCTCTCAACGAAGGATGGCAACAAGGAGAAGGTTTCTCTGGATGTTATCCACTCACCTGCTGTACAGGTAATTTTGGGCCTTCCCTGGCTCTAATGACACAATCCACACTTAGATTGGACTGACAAGAGCCCAATACAATGGAGTTCCTTTTGTGCTAAAATTTGTATTACTCCGGTGCAACAGATTTGTGGCCTAGAAATTCCCAAGCCAGACAAGCCTGTCTTACCAGAAATATATGCTGAATTTCTTGATGTCTTTGACAACGTCCGCTCTGAGGTTTTGCACCCTCATTGCCCTTTTTAATGTCCGATTGATTTATTGCCCGGAGCTGTTCTTCCCAGGACTATATCCTATCCTCTTTCTCTCCTAGAAACCAAAGCAATGTCAGAGTATATTCAAGAAAACCTAAAAAAGGGGTTTATCCGGAACTCTTCTTCCCCAGCCGGGGCTGGTTTTTTCTTTGTCATAGATTACAGAGGGCTAAACAAGATCACTCTGAAGAAACGTTACCCTCTTCCACTCATTTCTGAGCATTTTGACCGCTTGCACAAAGTTTCACCATTTTTTCTAAACTTGCTCCGAGGAGCATATAATCTCATACGTATCCGTCAGGGTGATGAATGGATGGAAGACGGTCTTCAACACACGTGATGGAATATTTAGTTATGCCTTTTGGCCTATGTAACGCTCCGGCTGTTTTTCAAGAATTTGTGAACGAGATTTTTCGGGATCTTCTCAATCGTTTTGCATTGTCTATCTTGATGATATTCTTATTTTTTCAAAATCCATCTCCGAACACATTGAACATACCAAGCTGGTCCTGTCTCGCCTTCAGGAGAATTACCATGTACGCAAAACTAGAAAAATGCCAGTTTCATCAGACTTCTACGTCTTTAATGGGTTACATTTCTGATTCTGGTTTTTCCATGGATCCTGACAAACCCAAAGCAGTATTGTATACAGTAATAACAATATGGTGCTCAAGTACATGGAACTATATATAATATTGAAAGGAGAATAACGGCTAACTGGGGAATAATCAGTACTAATGATTAGTACAATAACCTATAATGGGCTCTAGTCACCCTGAAGGTAGGGGTAGATGTATAGAAACACCCTCCTTTACCTCATTGGGCTGGCCTCAGGTAAAGTACTCACAGAATGAAGCCTCCAGTTGCTCTCTCCATCGGCGTGCAGCTGTATCCTGGTGAGGGAGATCCAAAGTGGTATGTGTGCAGCGCACAGCCAAGAAGGGGATGAGGAGCAGGTCTGGCAAAAAATCTTTATTTTGGTTCCATAAAAACGAGGGTTACAACCTTCGACGCGTTTCGTGCACCGCAGGCACTTTATCAAGAAGTGTATTGTGTGGTGTGCAGGACATTTAAATAGCAGCTGATGCTGCTTTGGCGCCAAAAAACCAATGACGTCATTACCCATATTGACCAATAGGTATGAACCCACATCACACTCGTCAAAACAGTCCGAGTCTTGCCAAGCCCCTCTACGAGACATAGCCTATCAGTGCCAAATGAGCTGACACGCATCACAAGACAGTGAGAGACCAGTTCTCGCGAGATGCGGCTCACACAGTTCTCGGCCGTCCGCGCATGTGCATGCGGGGCACCCCTGTTAACTAATTTACATCCTTGTTGGGCGATACACAAATTAACATGAAAAAGAACTATTAACACCTCCCTGCCCAGCATCACAAGGTCTCACCCCCGAGAGATCTCAGGAAACGAGCACCCTTATTTTTACCAGGCAGAGAGTAATAAAAAATGTAACACAGATAATACTCTAAGTGTATATACATCCAAACAGAGACACAACAATTATAAGAATCAACATCAAGCTGCCATTAAAGTGACATATAGATAAAAAACAAAACATGACATTAATTGCTGACATAAATTCCACATATCTAAAAAAAAAAAATTTATATTTCTACACCTATATTAAAAACACATTTTTTTTACCCCATAATGATGCAAAGGATATGTAAATAATTAATTCCTATAGATTACCCATTCTGATTACTACATGGATATTGTTTTAGTGTAAGTATGACACTCCTATCTGTTTTCATTTATATTCAAATCTGTGTTAAATGATGTTAATCACCGATTAATTTTGAACATTCTTCAGAATATATGGATTTCCATCAATATCAATAAACCAATGCCTCTAAGAATATACATAAAATTAATTATACATATCCACATGCATTAATACTTATCAACCAAGTTATTATAACAAGAGTTCCAAATTGTTACAGAAGTCATCTCAAGAGAATATACAGAAGAGACATATTCAAAATAGCCTACTAGAGACATTATCGTCAGTATTCATTCAGTATTTATTCATAATCATCCTGTTGATGGTAATTAACCAGTGGATACACCCTTTTTCTCATATTTATTATTTAGGTGACCCTCAGATATATTATAATAATCCAATAATTTATTCAAGTCAAAAAATGATTGAGTTTCCATTCAATGTTGATCCCTTCAGGGGAACGTGTTTTCAATATAAAGATCCAGTAGGATTCTCTACAGTCTAATCTTTTGATAAGGTCACCGCCTCTTTCTTTTTGTTTAAGGCTTTCTATTCCTAGAAATGAAAAGTTTTTGATGCCCCCCTTTTTACATTCAGCAAAGTGTTTGGAGACAGGGTGCATCAAGTCTCCCTTCCTAATTAGCCTACAATGCTCTTGGATCCGTAATTTGAGGGCCCTTGTTGTCCTACCAACGTATCTCTTCCCACAGCCACAACTGATGACATATACTACAAAAGATGTATTACAATTGATAAAAGTATTGATGATAAATCGTCTTTGTGGACTGTGGGAAAAGACACATTTGGAGGGTCGCATGAATGCACATATGTTACAATTATTACATCTAAAGGATCCCTTAGTTGCAATGATATGTGTGATGTTACTCGGAGTGGAAATTACACTTGGGGATAGGAATGTGGCCAAAGTTTTGGCCTTCCTATACACAATCTTAGGTCCCCTCTCCGTATATTGGCGGAGAATGGGATCCATATTTAGCAATCCCCAGTGTTTGTTAATGATACTGTTAACTTGTCCACTTGCTTTGCTAAACTGGGTGATAAACAAGGGAGATGTTTTTTCCCCATCATTCGAATACCTCTTTCGGCCACCATCCCTCACTCTGGAACGTTTACTGGGAAGCAATGTCTTCCTATCTATTTTAATTACCTCTTCCAATGTGGATTTTAGGGTCTCCCTATTGTAGCCCCTTTCTACAAATCGATCAGTCATAGCCCCAGACTGAGCCAGAAACCCACTTAGGGTGGAGCAGTTTCTTCTCAGTCTGAGGTACTGACTTTTTGGTATTCCAGCAATTACTGACCTGGGGTGACAACTGTCTGCTCTTAGTAGAGAATTTCTCGCATTGCTTTTCCTATATGTATCGGATTGTATTTGCTGATTCATATCAACAAATAACAGAATGTCCAGGAAGCTAATGTGATGTGCATTGAAGTTGGTGGTAAATTTAATATTAAGAGTGTTATCATTTACATAATTAAAAAATCATTTTAAAGTGTCAGTGCTCCCGTGCCAAATAATAAGCAAGTCATCAATAAAACGCTTGTAAAAAATAATATTGTGTCTGAAATTATTAGTGCTATTATAAATAAAGTTATATTCCCACCACCCCATAAACAAATTGGCATAAGAGGGGGCAAAACTTGTCCCCATTGCCGTTCCCCGTGATTGTAAGTAAAACTGGTGCTCAAAAAGAAAATAATTGTGCGTGAGAAGAAAAAGAATAGATTCCATAATAAATGTGGTCATAAGTATTGAGCTTCCTGGACATTCTATAAAATGGCGTACAGCCGTCATCCCCAAATCATGCTCTATAATTGAGTATAGGGAGACCACATCCATGGTCACCCATAGAAAGTCTTGTTGCCAAGATATCTCTTCCAATTGAGTTAGTAAGTTCCCTGAGTCCAGAATGAAAGAAGGTAAGGCCCTAACGAACGGTTGCAAATAAGAATTGACATAACGAGATAAACCATCTCCCAAAGATCCAATACTAGAGACAATTGGCCGACCAGGAGGGTCAACCAATGTCTTGTGGATCTTTGGGAGATGGGGAAAAATGGGAATAACTGGATGAGGATTAACCAAAAAACCTACTTCATCTTTATTCAGAATGTGTGTTGCTGTCCCCAAGTCAATAACATCCATTAACTCTTTTAGGAATCTTTCAGTTGGGTCCCGAGGTAGTTCAGAGTAGGAGGACACATCCCCAAGTTGGCGCAAGGCATCCCTGAGATAGTCTGTCCTACTCTGAACCACCACGGCACCACCTTTGTCCGCATTTTTAATAATTAACATAGGATTATCTTGCAGTGTTTTGATCGCAAGACGTTCATCTTTATTGAGATTATCATAACCACTATGGGAGAATGAAAAACCCTGGGCCAGAATCCTAAGATCACGAATTACTAAGTTTTCAAACATAGAAAGGTAAGGGCCTTTTACAAAGGTGGGATAAAAAAACGATTTTTCTTTGAGATTGGATCCCCAATCTCCCAGTGTGAGATCTTGTGATATCTCCTCACTATTACCCTGTTCAGCGAGATCATCCAAATCTCTAAGGGCACAAACGTCACGGAAAGAGTCCAGAAATACCTGAGTAGGGGGGGTAGAAATTTCTACCAAGGTAGGGTTAGGGTCAAGTGAATTCTCTAAAGAATTTAAATCGGGTATAGTCAGAGTATGAGATTCCTCCCCAGCACTTGAATGATGAAAGAATTTTTTTAAAGTTAACTTACGAACATACTTATGCACATCAACCACTGTTCCAAAGAGGTCGATGTCCATAGTAGGGGCATATTTCAAACCTTTATTCAGGAGAGAAATCTCAGACTCCGATAACTCTATACCCGAAATATTTATGACATTATCAACACTCAGTAATTCTTCTTCCTTTTGTTGACTCGTTTTCCCCCTGCCTCTTTTTTTCCCCCTCCTGGTTCCCTTTCGTTTTTTCTGAACATCTGGTAGTTTTTTGACTGTTGTTCTTGTTGATATGTATCGTTTGATCGCCCTATTGTAAAGTCTCCTCTCGCTTGGTTACCATCTGAAGGACGTCTTTCATCTCTAGGCTGTGAGATAGTTTCATGCTGTGTATTGCTAGATCTACTTTCCATGTCTACAAATGATACAGAATGGGAGGTGATCTCCCCATCAGAGAATTCAGAGTCACCACTCTGATAATCCATACTGCTGGTTTTCAGAATTGATTTACTGGGAGTTGACCTACGTGACATATTCCTGGATGTATTTTGGTTGGATCGATCAGTCACATTAGTGGTTCTTTGCCAATTGTATATTTGATTTTTTTCATAATCGATACGGTCACGATCATACTTATTCTGTTTTCTTATCATAATTTCTCGTTCTGCTTCATCTATAGTCTTGGATAAGATTTTGTCATAATTAGTGAAACCTCCCATATCTTTGAACTGCCGCAGTTTATCCTGTAATTCTTTGATTTGTATATCAATTGCATTTTTCTCTTTTATTTTATGTTGTAATATCAAGTCCATCAATTTGAAGGAACAGTGGTTAAGTGTTTGAATCCATTGATCCTCAAACTCTTTATCAGGAAAGCCAAAAGTAGGGGCCTTCTTGATCCGCAGACCTCTGGGAATTCTCTTCATCTTTAAATAATTCTCCGTAGCCACAATGTCCCACCAAATCCTAGTCTTGTAAACCAACAATCTTTCCAGTCTTTGAAAAAAGATTTTTAAATCTGCAATGTCATCTGAATCAATGTCCACAACATTTTCAAACACACGGAGTGCCTTCTTTTTCCTAGAGGAATCATCTCCACAGCTAAACGTGTATGTTGTTGAGGTTAAAATATCTTGTGTATCCTCTGCATCATCCATTATGGTAACTCCACAAATAGTATTAAAAGTCCATGTGACAAAAAATGTATACTGATAAACGCACAGACCTGCTCAATTACCCACAAAAATAGAAATCTTCAAACAAGCTTCATTTTTTATATATAATGTTCATATATAGAATCCTCCTATACGAGCTACCATAGGAAGTAGGTAGGTATACAGTAATAACAATATGGTGCTCAAGTACATGGAACTATATATAATATTGAAAGGAGAATAAAGGCTAACTGGGGAATAATCAGTACTAATGATTAGTACAATAACCTATAATGGGGCTCTAGTCACCCTGAAGGTAGGGGTAGATGTATAGAAACACCCTCCTTTACCTCATTGGGCTGGCCTCAGGTAAAGTACTCACAGAATGAAGCCTCCAGTTGCTCTCTCCATCGGCGTGCAGCTGTATCCTGGTGAGGGAGATCCAAAGTGGTATGTGTGCAGCGCACAGCCAAGAAGGGGATGAGGAGCAGGTCTGGCAAAAAATCTTTATTTTGCAGGACACCACACAATACACTTCTTGATAAAGTGCCTGCGGTGCACGAAACGCGTCGAAGGTTGTAACCCCCGTTTTTATGGAACCAAAATAAAGATTTTTTGCCAGACCTGCTCCTCATCCCCTTCTTGGCTGTGCGCTGCACACATACCACTTTGGATCTCCCTCACCAGGATACAGCTGCACGCCGATGGAGAGAGCAACTGGAGGCTTCATTCTGTGAGTACTTTACCTGAGGCCAGCCCAATGAGGTAAAGGAGGGTGTTTCTATACATCTACCCCTACCTTCAGGGTGACTAGAGCCCCATTATAGGTTATTGTACTAATCATTAGTACTGATTATTCCCCAGTTAGCCTTTATTCTCCTTTCAATATTATATATAGTTCCATGTACTTGAGCACCATATTGTTATTACTGTATACCTACCTACTTCCTATGGTAGCTCGTATAGGAGGATTCTATATATGAACATTATATATAAAAAATGAAGCTTGTTTGAAGATTTCTATTTTTGTGGGTAATTGAGCAGGTCTGTGCGTTTATCAGTATACATTTTTTGTCACATGGACTTTTAATACTATTTGTGGAGTTACCATAATGGATGATGCAGAGGATACACAAGATATTTTAACCTCAACAACATACACGTCTAGCTGTGGAGATGATTCCTCTAGGAAAAAGAAGGCACTCCGTGTGTTTGAAAATGTTGTGGACATTGATTCAGATGACATTGCAGATGTAAAAATCTTTTTTCAAAGACTGGAAAGATTGTTGGTTTACAAGACTAGGATTTGGTGGGACATTGTGGCTACGGAGAATTATTTAAAGATGAAGAGAATTCCCAGAGGTCTGCGGATCAAGAAGGCCCCTACTTTTGGCTTTCCTGATAAAGAGTTTGAGGATCAATGGATTCAAACACTTAACCACTGTTCCTTCAAATTGATGGACTTGATATTACAAAATAAAATAAAAGAGAAAAATGCAATTGATATACAAATCAAAGAATTACAGGATAAACTGCGGCAGTTCAAAGATATGGGAGGTTTCACTAATTATGACAAAATCTTATCCAAGACTATAGATGAAGCAGAACGAGAAATTATGATAAGAAAACAGAATAAGTATGATCGTGACCGTATCGATTATGAAAAAAATCAAATATACAATTGGCAAAGAACCACTAATGTGACTGATCGATCCAACCAAAATACATCCAGGAATATGTCACGTAGGTCAACTCCCAATAAATCAATTCTGAAAACCAGCAGTATGGATTATCAGAGTGGTGACTCTGAATTCTCTGATGGGGAGATCACCTCCCATTCTGTATCATTTGTAGACATGGAAAGTAGATCTAGCAATACACAGCATGAAACTATCTCACAGCCTAGAGATGAAAGACGTCCTTCAGATGGTAACCAAGCGAGAGGAGACTTTACAATAGGGCGATCAAACGATACATATCAACAAGAACAACAGTCAAAAAACTACCAGATGTTCAGAAAAAACGAAAGGGAACCAGGAGGGGGAAAAAAAGAGGCAGGGGGAAAACGAGCCAACAAAAGGAAGAAGAATTACTGAGTGTTGATAATGTCATAAATATTTCGGGTATAGAGTTATCGGAGTCTGAGATTTCTCTCCTGAATAAAGGTTTGAAATATGCCCCTACTATGGACATCGACCTCTTTGGAACAGTGGTTGATGTGCATAAGTATGTTCGTAAGTTAACTTTAAAAAAATTCTTTCATCATTCAAGTGCTGGGGAGGAATCTCATACTCTGACTATACCCGATTTAAATTCTTTAGAGAATTCACTTGACCCTAACCCTACCTTGGTAGAAATTTCTACCCCCCCTACTCAGGTATTTCTGGACTCTTTCCGTGACGTTTGTGCCCTTAGAGATTTGGATGATCTCGCTGAACAGGGTAATAGTGAGGAGATATCACAAGATCTCACACTGGGAGATTGGGGATCCAATCTCAAAGAAAAATCGTTTTTTTATCCCACCTTTGTAAAAGGCCCTTACCTTTCTATGTTTGAAAACTTAGTAATTCGTGATCTTAGGATTCTGGCCCAGGGTTTTTCATTCTCCCATAGTGGTTATGATAATCTCAATAAAGATGAACGTCTTGCGATCAAAACACTGCAAGATAATCCTATGTTAATTATTAAAAATGCGGACAAAGGTGGTGCCGTGGTGGTTCAGAGTAGGACAGACTATCTCAGGGAGGCCTTGCGCCAACTTGGGGATGTGTCCTCCTACTCTGAACTACCTCGGGACCCAACTGAAAGATTCCTAAAAAAGTTAATGGATGTTATTGACTTGGGGACAGCAACACACATTCTGAATAAAGATGAAGTAGGTTTTTTGGTTAATCCTCATCCAGTTATTCCCATTTTTCACCATCTCCCAAAGATCCACAAGACATTGGTTGACCCTCCTGGTCGGCCAATTGTCTCTAGTATTGGATCTTTGGGAGATGGTTTATCTCGTTATGTCAATTCTTATTTGCAACCGTTCGTTAGGGCCTTACCTTCTTTCATTCTGGACTCAGGGGACTTACTAACTCAATTGGAAGAGATATCTTGGCAACAAGACTTTCTATGGGTGACCATGGATGTGGTCTCCCTATACTCAATTATAGAGCATGATTTGGGGATGACGGCTGTACGCCATTTTATAGAATGTCCAGGAAGCTCAATACTTATGACCACATTTATTATGGAATCTATTCTTTTTCTTCTCACGCACAATTATTTTCTTTTTGAGCACCAGTTTTACTTACAATCACGGGGAACGGCAATGGGGACAAGTTTTGCCCCCTCTTATGCCAATTTGTTTATGGAGTGGTGGGAATATAACTTTATTTATAATAGCACTAATAATTTCAGACACAATATTATTTTTTACAAGCGTTTTATTGATGACTTGCTTATTATTTGGCACGGGAGCACTGACACTTTAAAATGATTTTTTAATTATGTAAATGATAACACTCTTAATATTAAATTTACCACCAACTTCAATGCACATCACATCAGCTTCCTGGACATTCTGTTATTTGTTGATATGAATCAGCAAATACAATCCGATACATATAGGAAAAGCAATGTGAGAAATTCTCTACTAAGAGCAGACAGTTGTCACCCCAGGTCAGTAATTGCTGGAATACCAAAAAGTCAGTACCTCAGACTGAGAAGAAACTGCTCCACCCTAAGTGGGTTTCTGGCTCAGTCTGGGGCTATGACTGATCGATTTGTAGAAAGGGGCTACAATAGGGAGACCCTAAAATCCACATTGGAAGAGGTAATTAAAATAGATAGGAAGACATTGCTTCCCAGTAAACGTTCCAGAGTGAGGGATGGTGGCCGAAAGAGGTATTCGAATGATGGGGAAAAAACATCTCCCTTGTTTATCACCCAGTTTAGCAAAGCAAGTGGACAAGTTAACAGTATCATTAACAAACACTGGGGATTGCTAAATATGGATACCATTCTCTGCCAATATACGGAGAGGGGACCTAAGATTGTGTATAGGAAGGCCAAAACTTTGGCCACATTCCTATCCCCAAGTGTAATTTCCACTCCGAGTAACATCACACATATCATTGCAACTAAGGGATCCTTTAGATGTAATAATTGTAACATATGTGCATTCATGCGACCCTCCAAATGTGTCTTTTCCCACAGTCCACAAAGACGATTTACCATCAATATTTTATCAATTGTAATACATCTTTTGTAGTATATGTCATCAGTTGTGGCTGTGGGAAGAGATACGTTGGTAGGACAACAAGGGCCCTCAAATTACGGATCCAAGAGCATTGTAGGCTAATTAGGAAGGGAGACTTGATGCACCCTGTCTCCAAACACTTTGCTGAATGTAAAAAGGGGGGCATCAAAAACTTTTCATTTCTAGGAATAGAAAGCCTTAAACAAAAAGAAAGAGGCGGTGACCTTATCAAAAGATTAGACTGTAGAGAATCCTACTGGATCTTTATATTGAAAACACGTTCCCCTGAAGGGATCAACATTGAATGGAAACTCAATCATTTTTTGACTCGAATAAATTATTGGATTAATATAATATATCTGAGGGTCACCTAAATAATAAATATGAGAAAAAGGATGTATCCACTGGTTAATTACCATCAACAGGATGATTATGAATAAATACTGAATGAATACTGACGATAATGTCTCTAGTAGGCTATTTTGAATATGTCTCTTCTGTATATTCTCTTGAGATGACTTCTGTAACAATTTGGAACTCTTGTTATAATAACTTGGTTGATAAGTATTAATGCATGTGGATATGTATAATTAATTTTATGTATATTCTTAGAGGCATTGGTTTATTGATATTGATGGAAATCCATATATTCTGAAGAATGTTCAAAATTAATCGGTGATTAACATCATTTAACACAGATTTGAATATAAATGAAAACAGATAGGAGTGTCATACTTACACTAAAACAATATCCATGTAGTAATCAGAATGGGTAATCTATAGGAATTAATTATTTACATATCCTTTGCATCATTATGGGGTAAAAAAATGTGTTTTTAATATAGGTGTAGAAATATAAAAATTTTTTTTTTAGATATGTGGAATTTATGTCAGCAATTAATGTCATGTTTTGTTTTTTATCTATATGTCACTTTAATGGCAGCTTGATGTTGATTCTTATAATTGTTGTGTCTCTGTTTGGATGTATATACACTTAGAGTATTATCTGTGTTACATTTTTTATTACTCTCTGCCTGGTAAAAATAAGGGTGCTCGTTTCCTGAGATCTCTCGGTGGTGAGACCTTGTGATGCTGGGCAGGGAGGTGTTAATAGTTCTTTTTCATGTTAATTTGTGTATCGCCCAACAAGGATGTAAATTAGTTAACAGGGGTGCCCCGCATGCGCATGCGCGGACAGCCGAGAACTGTGTGAGCCGCATCTCGCGAGAACTGGTCTCTCACTGTCTTGTGATGCGTGTCAGCTCATTTGGCACTGATAGGCTATGTCTCGTAGAGGGGCTTGGCAAGACTCGGACTGTTTTGACGAGTGTGATGTGGGTTCATACCTATTGGTCAATATGGGTAATGACGTCATTGGTTTTTTGGCGCCAAAGCAGCATCAGCTGCTATTTAAATGTCCTGCACACCACACAATACACTTCTTGATAAAGTGCCTGCGGTGCACGAAACGCGTCGAAGGTTGTAACCCCCGTTTTTATGGAAACAAAATAAAGATTTTTTGCCAGACCTGCTCCTCATCCCCTTCTTGGCTGTGCGCTGCACACATACCACTTTGGATCAAAGCAGTATTGGACTGGCCTCAACCTACATCTCTCAAGGCTATTCAAAGCTTTTTAGAGTTCGCTAATTACTACCGCAAATTTATTCGTAATTTTTCTCCTATCACCGCCTTTCAAAAAAAGGAGTCGATACCTCTTCCTGGCTTCCTGCGGCTCTTCAAGCCTTCGACTCATTCAAGAGAGCTTTCGTGTCTGCTCCCATCTTACGCCACCCGGATCCCAAACTTCCCTTCACTCTGGAAGTAGATGCATCAGATGTTGGGGGTGAGGCTATTCTCTCACAGATGTGGAAAGTGGCTAAAGCGCTCTAATGCAGGTGCAATGAATAAAATAAGCCAAACCACTAAACCAGGGTACTAATAAGAATAATATAGTACTTCATGTGCGATAATATGGGTACTATCCTCTTGAAGACAGGTGGTTTGAAGGTACAAGCCCACTCACCCTCCGTCTCATCGGCAGGTTCCCCTGAATAAAAGCAATACTCACATCCTGGGGTTAGGTAGGCTAGCTGTGCAGCTACAATTATGCAATGAAAAACAAAAATATACTGTGCGCAACTAATTAACCTCTATACAAATAAGTGATAGGTGCAATTACCATATACCCTTCTAATTAAGTAGCCCAATGTAAAGCCACAAAAACCACAGTGTAGATATTAAAAAAATGATTTACATAACCGTGTAGTCAATATTGATGGTGTCTGCTGCTATAAAGATGGGGGGTGGCTCAGCACCCCCCAACACACTACAGAAATGGAAACAAAAAAACAGCGCAAAACGCAAATGGTGAAGTAAGTAAATACAATTGTGTATTAAATAAGGGAAAAATATTCTGCGTACATCAAGTATAAAACTTATTCTTATAACTTTATTCTTATTTCTGGATCCATTCTGAATTAACATATCGCTACGATCCATTTTGCGTACCCTCGCAATCTCTCTTTCAAGTAATTCCTTTGGATAACCTCTCTCTATGAATCTAGAAAACAGTTTCTTGGCCTGTTCATTAGAAACCTCTAAATTGCTGCAGTTACGTCTTAATCTGACAAATTGCCCTCCTGGTATGTTATTTTTCTAAGCATTTTTATGATTGCTATTTGCCATCAATAGATTGGTAGTGTCAACCTCCTTAAAAAAGGTTTCGGTCTCCACGTTGCCATCTATTCTTGCTGTGAGTCTTAGATCCAAGAAGTCTATCTGAGCACCATCAATCTTGTGTGTGAACACAAGATTGTACTCATTTGCATTAAGATGGGCTATAAATGCATTGGCTGACTCATGATCACCATCCCCCACACACAGGATGTCGTCTATATAACGTCTCCATACCACGACATTCCCGTGGTAGGGTTTATCAGGCCCAATGAAAGCCCAATGAAACGTGACTCCCACTCACCCACATACAGGTTTGCGAAACTGCGGGAAATCTAGTCCCCATTGCAGTTCCGCAAACCTGCAGGTAGAAAGTGGAAAGAAACAAAAAATAATTGTGTTTCAATATAAAGCTGATCGACTTCAAAATAAATTCCCTATTTAGTGGGTGCAATTGTAGATCTCGTTCCAAAAATGATCTTACAGCATCTAGCCCCTTCTGATGGGGTATATGTGTGTACAAAGCCTTAACATCACATGTGATCCATATATATGAACTCTTCCATTGAAACCCATCAAATCAATTCAGAACTGCAGTTGAATCTTTCAGGTAAGAGGTTAATTTGCCAACGTATGGCTGGAGAAAGAAATCAATGTAGAGGGGTTTAAGGCTGCACACCACAATATATGAATAAATACATACAGTTTACCGGTGCTGCTGGTTGAAGGAAGTACCTGCCAGGAAATTCCAAAGTACACTGAGGAAAAAAGAGAGATCCAGCGCTCCACGGATTTCAAGATAATGAATTTGGCACAATAAATTCATTATCTTGAAATCCGTGGAGCGCTGGATCTCTCTTTTTTCCTGGAGAAAGAAATCCACATATTGACTGAGATTAGCCGTCATAGACTGTATAAATTTAAGGTTATCTTTACCAAAGGTAGGGCTTTTTGAGAACCGAGACCTCTTGGAATTCTACCTACATCTAAATAGCTTTGTAGGGTTTTAGTCTCAAGCTATTTAGATGTAGGCAGAATTCCAAGAGGTCTCAGGTTCTCAAAAAGCCCTACCTTCGGTAAAGATAACCTTAAATTTATGCAAGAGTGGAATAGAATACAGGACGAGTGCTCTAATGATCTCATAAGGCTAATCATCTATGAGAGAAACCATGAGATCAAAGAACTTGAAAAAGAGATTCTTAAAGCAATAAAGGCATTAGAACCAATAGTAATGGACACTGATTGTTCAGAAATTGAGCATGATCTTAAAGTGAAATTAGAGTACGAAGAAGACTTTTAAAAACAAAACACAATACATTTTTAAGGGATAAATTGGACTATCAACATGGGAGGCAAAGGGATTGGGCAAAAAAGGATAGAGGAAGGGTAGTAGGAAACGAGTATATCCCTCACAAAAAAAGGAAGAGGGGGTTCTGCACATTCAAAGAATAGGCAGCAAGACTACCATACATATGAGCAGAGAAGAGAGAGTAGGACTTGTAAAAATGAGCGATCTGATAGAGATCATTCTCGCTCTAATTATGGGAATGGGTATCGTAACCTTAACTACAAAGGAAAGAATTATATAGAGGGCTTTAGATATGGCTCAAAGCCTCAGGTCCCGTATAGAACGTATGAGTATGAGAACAAGGAGTCTCACTCAAGACCATCTAGATACTCTCCCAGAAACTCACCTAGGCACTCACCTAAATGCCCAGCTAGGCCAGAATCCAGAACAGATTCACCTTCTTTTTTAGAATTAGTGAGAACAAGACTAGAGAAGAGGGTGAAAACAGTGAAGGATATGCAAGACACCCTCCAAGAGAAAAAGAAAAAAAGGGTTACTTCAGACGAGGAACACGAGGAGGGACCAGAGCACAAAAGAAGAGAGTACTCATGGGAAAGAACTCCATAGCAAATAAAGGAGTTTTCAATCTCTCCTCCACTATCCTAACAAAAGATCAATTGAACATACTTGGAAGGGGTTTGAGTTTTTCTAGAACTTGTGGACCAAACTCCTTCCAGCTGTTCAAAGATCTCCACAAGTTTACTCGTAATATTACCCTGAAAAGACATTTTCTCAAACAAGACAGGGATCATATTTCTGACAAGGCTGCAATGGAACCTACAAATAATTATGAAACAGAGCTGGATATCCAGCATACATTGTTTAAAACACAATCAAAGTTTTATCCCGCACATTCCAAAGGTCATCATATAGACACCTTTTTTTATATGGTCATCAATGATTTTAATATTTTATCACGCAATTTTAAGACAGGAGATATTAAGCATAACCTAAGTGCAAGTGAGTCCCTAGCACTGAAAATCTTGAAGGATGACAAAAGTCTGATTATTAGACAGGCAGATAAAGGTGGGGGCGTAGTAGTACAAAATAGATGTGATTACGAGAAAAAAGCATTAAGGCTCCTAAATTATACATCTTTCTATGCCAAACTACCCAAGGATCCCACAGGTGAATTCCTAAAAGAACTTAAAGCATTGTTAGACAATGCAGCTGCCTTATCTGTTATTACCACTACAGAGTTTGCGTTTCTATTTTCTGAATTTCCAAGGATCCCTACAGTATATTCAACCACCTGCCCAAAATGCACAAAGCCCTAGTTGATCCGCCTGGGCGCCCAATAGTGTCGGGCATACAGTCTATGACGGCTAATCTCAGTCAATATGTGGATTTATTTCTCCAGCCATACGTAGGCAAATTAACCTCTTACCTGAAAGATTCAACTGCAGTTCTGAATTGATTTGATGGGTTTCAATGGAAGAGTTCATATATATGGATCACATGTGATATTAAGGCTTTGTACACACATATACCCCATCAGAAGGGGCTAGATGCTGTAAGATCATTTTTGGAACAAGGTCTACAATTTCACCCACTAAATAGGGAATTTATTTTGAAGTCGATCAGCTTTATATTGAAACACAATTATTTTTTGTTTCTTTCCACTTTCTACCTGCAGGTTTGCGGAACTGCAATGAGGACTAGATTTGCCCCCAGTTTCGCAAACCTGTATGTGGGTGAGTGGGAGTCACATTTCATTTGGCCTGATGAACCCTACCACGGGAATGTCGTGGTATGGAGACGTTATATAGACGACATCCTGTGTGTGTGGGATGGTGATCATGAGTCAGCCAATGCATTTATAGCCCATCTTAATGCAAATGAGTACAATCTTGTGTTCACACACAAGGTTGATGGTGCTCAGATAGACTTCTTGGATCTAAGACTCACAGCAAGAATAGATGGCAACGTGGAGACCGAGACCTTTTTTAAGGAGGTTGACACTACCAATCTATTGATGGCAAAGAGCAATCATAAAAATGCTTAGAAAAATAACATACCAGGAGGGCAATTTGTCAGATTAAGACGTAACTGCAGCAATTTAAAGGTTTTTAATGAACAGGCCAAGAAACTGTTTTCTAGATTCATAGAGAGAGGTTATCCAAAGGAATTACTTGAAAGAGAGATTGCGAGGGTACGCAAAATGGATCGTAGCGATATGTTAATTCAGAATGGATCCAGAAATAAGAATAAAGTATGACAAACTGCAAATAATGACACTTTAAATGTGGCTTTTAATACAGATTTTAATTCTGTGCATAGGGATATCGAAAAAGTTTTTAGAAAGCACTGGAGCATTTTGTGCAATGATCCTATTTTGGGGTCTCATCTTAGCACAAAACCACGTTTTATTTATAGGAGAGCGAAAAATCTGAAAAACCTGTTAGCACCAAGTGATGTTTTTCAAAATACTGACACCACTTCTCAGAGGAGTTGGTTGGGCTCTAAACCTAAAGGAAATTTTATCTGTGGTAGATGCTCAATTTGTAAATATCAACATCCTGATAAGACTAAATTTTATTCCAAGAGTACCAACGAAGTTTTTAATATTGATGACTTTATTTTATGTACGTCCACACATATTGTTTACCTATTGGAATGTGCATGTGGTTATCAATATGTAGGTAGGACCAAACGCAGCCTTAAGGTTCGAATACAAGAACATGTCAGAAATATCAAAAATGGTTTTGACAAACATAGTGTGTCCAGGCATTTTCAGACACATCATAATAAGGATTCCTCTAGTCTTACTTTTAAGGGGATTCAGCATATTCCTGTTAATAGGAGAGGTGGAGACAGGGTTAAAACACTATCTTCCAAAGAAACATACTGGATTCATAAATTAGATACTATGTCCCCGAAAGGGTTAAATGAGGATGTTGACATCTGGGCATTGTATTGATTATTCAGGTCCTCCTCACTCACTCTCTTTGTCTAACCAGTGCGTTTATCTCTGCTCTTCCCAGTTTATATTTGTATTTATATTTACATTTTAACTGCAATGTCCAATTTATCATACTAACATTGTGTTTCTTTTATTGCAGAACATTTTTAATTATTTATTTTTATAACTTTGGTTTTAGTTAGGATGTATTTTATTCTATGTGTTAATAAAGTTGTTGTTTTAATAAAAAGTGCTCGTATTTCCCTAGTAAATTTGACTACTGCACAGCCCAGATGATTGATTGGCTAACTACTTATTGGCCAACCAATGGGAGCTGTCTGAGAGGTATTTAAGACCTCTGGGAAATATCAATATCTTCCCTGAAGAAGTAGTTATCACTACGAAACGCGTTGGATGATTTATGGTCTATTGTTCAATGCCAGTCACACTGATTTTACCTATTGGTGTTGCCTTGGCTATCTAAATCTCTGTGTATAATTTTGGGCATTTGAGAGACTGAGAAACACTCTTGCCGATCGTTCCCTAGTCGCTGACAAAGTGACGTCATCACGCAGCGTCCCGTAACGAAGCGGCAGCGTGGCACGCTGGGGCTACGCTTGCAGCCAGCAGACTCACCTCTCTATGTGACGGCTTTCGATCGAGGAGCTTTACAAACTACTCTGGTCCATGTTGAACTTTCTGGGGACCCTCTGAGTGTCAGTATCGAGTGTAAAGCCCAGCTGACCGTAAGAAAAATTCCCCATGGAGACGCTGACAGCTTGAAGAGGAGTTCCCAAGAGGGTCCTGCTTTACAGCTGTTGTTTGAAATGCCCACTGATGGAAGCTAGCATCTTACTTCCACACCAGCAGTCACCGAGTGGTAACCTATGTGTTTTACACACTCAATGCTTGAAATTTTATACTTGATGTACGCAGAATATTTTTCCCTTATGTAATACACAATTGAATTTACTTACTTCACCATTTGCGTTTTGCGCTGTTTTTTTGTTTCCACAATTATGCAATAACAGGAAAAGGGAGACCAAAAAGCGCACCAGCAAAAACGGAGCAGGAAGGACCCAAAATGAAAAAAATGATTAAAAGGGCACTTTAATGTGACAAGAGACCCATCCAATGCGTTTCGAACGTCACAGCGTTCTTTTTCAAGGATAAAACACAATGTAATAACATTCATTAAATACCCTCTTACCTGTGGGCCGTTTCGCGGCAACAAACGGAACCCGATGACGTCATGACGCTACGCGTGTCATCGCGCATGCGCAGAGCGACCCAGTGCAGTTCTAAGGGCAAAGCAAGTCCCACAGGCAGTGTGGCCATCTTGGTTAAGGGCAAGCCATAGAGAATCACTGCCCCACTAATATAATAAACATCCCTATGACGCATACATGTAGTGCTAATCACTGCGCATGCACATTGCGGCGATGCAGACATCAATGAAGCTAAAATCAAAAGTTTAAGAAAAATAGAAAAAAGAAGAAGAAAGGCATTCTATTCATAAAGGGAAAATGTAAAAATAACAATAACAACTTACATCTTATGCTAACACATAAAGGGAAAATAAGGGTGTATAAAACATATAGCCACAAATTTACGAGTAATTTAAAACATCTAAATAACTTGAAAAACATGTAAATACATGAATACTGCATAACATATAATGTATATCTAGAACCTAGGAACCAGGGAAATATGTCCACATATAGTACATATAAAACATTGTATAATGAAGCTATCATCAACACAATACATCAAAAAACAAGTGTATTATATACCATATGAAACTTTATGAAACTTAAAGGGCTAATTTGATCAATCCATTTGTCGTTTAAGCAAAATTGACTTGAAGTACTGTATAATTTACTCATGAAAATTAGCAAATTACAAAAAATGGGTTAACTGCCAGTCAATATTCAGACCCATAGGGAAGCGCGTTTGGAGAGTGAAAATCCAATACGCCTCCCTACGGTTCAGAAGGTTGACATGATCACCTCCTCTAGATTTACAATTAGCTAATTCAATTCCCAGGAAGGAAAAATTACTTGTTCCTCCCTGACCACATTCTGTGAAATGTTTGGAAACAGGATGATTAGTGTCTTTCAATCTTATGAGCCTTAAATGCTCTAACATCCTGACCTTAAGAGCTCTAATCGTTCTACCCAAATATCTTTTGCCGCAACCACATGTTATGAGATAAACAACAAATTGACTTTTACAATTTATGAAACTGTTGATATAAAATTCCTTGTTTTTTACTTTATTCACATCCTGTGGCTGCGGCAAGGCATACTGTAGAAAACTTTTAGCTGGCTTCATGTGTTTGCATACACTACAAGAGCCACATTAAAAGGATCCCCTGGTGACATAAGGTCTTATGGACCCAGGAGTAATAAGTTCACTTGGTGAGACATAAGATCCAATTGTTCTCGCTCTACAGTATACAAAAGTAGAGTAGGGGCAGTGATTCTCTATGGCTTGCCCTTAACCAAGATGGCCACACTGCCTGTGGGACTTGCTTTGCCCTTAGAACGGCACTGGGTCGCTCTGCGCATGTGCGATGACGCGCGTAGCGTCATGACGTCATCAGGTTCCGTTTTTTGGCGCGAAACAGCCCATAAGGTAAGAGGGTATTTAATGGATGTTATTACATTGTGTTTTATCCTTGAAAAAGAACGCTGTGACGTTCAAAACGCGTTGGATGGGTCTCTTGTCCCATTAAAGTGCCCTTTTAATCATTTTTTCGTTTTGGGTCCTTCCTGCTCCGTTTTTGCTGGTGCGCTTTTTGGTCTCCCTTTTCCTGTTATTCTCTTACAGAGGCAAACACCTCAGGGCAAGCTACACCCTGGTGGTTTCTTTTCTAAAAAGTGTTCTTCTGCAGAGCAATACTATGACGTTGGCAACAGAGAACTCCTGGCAATAAAGATTGCACTTCAAGAATGGAGACATCTCTTGGAAGGCACTGAGAATCCCATCTCAATCCTTACAGACCATAAAAACTTGCTCTACATTGAAAGTGCTCGTCGCCTCGTGCTCGTCAGGCCCGCTGGTCTCTCTTCTTCACTAGATTCAATTATCTTATTTCTTACATTCCTGGATCTAAAAATACCAAAGCTGACGTTTTATCCCGCCAATTCTTGGCAGAACACAGGCGGAAGAGGTTTCCGAGACTGTTCTCCCTTCTAAGTACAGTATATCATTTCAGGCAAATTCTTTTGACGTCCTGGATGGGATTTTGGCTACGCAGATGTGCGTTCCTGGGGGTCTTGAGCTGTTTAAGCCTCATCCGCACTTCCCTCTGTCCCCTGCACCACTCCCTGCCTCCGCGGAGGCAGCGCCTCCGCTCCTCCCCTCTGTGTCATCGGCTCTCTCCGCCTACAAATACCCAGGTCTCTCAGCTACTCATTGCTAAGCATAGTTCCTGGTACCCTTGTGTTTTCCACGTCCTGTTCCTTGCCTCTGCCTTGCCTTGCCTTGTCCCTCTGCTGTTTGTTTTCTTGTGTATTGACCCGGCTTGACTTAGGACCCCTCTTGATAACGACCCCGGCTTGTCTTGGGACCTCTCTCTGGATAACGACCCCGGCTTGCCTCTGACAATATGTACATCTGACTTTGTCTATTGGACACTCTACTACCCTGCTGGCTACAACCCTTGACCTCGGCATTACGGACACTGACCATCCCACTGTCCTGTGAGGAGACACTCCCGCTCTGCTGAGAGTCATCGCAGGTGGAGGCGCTGCACCTGGTAAGAGATTATCCCTACATATACATTGCCCCAGGCTCTCCGTGGCAGAGGCTTGGGCCCTGCAAGCCAACAGGTTAGACAGCATTGGTAGTATACTGTATTCAGAAGGAAACAGGGCTACACATAAATGTGCTTCTTGTCAAGGGTCAAACACTCTCTTCCTTCTCTCCCTTTTTTTCTTTATTCAAATTGTGCTGCTTTGAAATGTATCAAATATTTTATTTTTCTTACAGTACATGTGGCTATAATGTCTTACATACAGAGGTTGAAAAAATAAGAGGGGCCGCTGCGTATTTTATATTATTCATGCTTTTATTTTTGCCATTAAGTCTTATGTGATCACGCCATTTTTTTTTTTTCAAATTGTTACTCTGATGGGAGGGAGCAGACTGTCACAGGAGTTTGGATGCAGCAGTATTAATGCATATCTACAGAACAACATACTGTTATCGCTGTGAGTGAGTGCTCTGGGATAATCATTTTTTATACCTACACAGGTTAACATCAACGTAGACCTGATGAGTTTAATTGACAAGAGAAGGATAATCAGAGACAATTACAGACTCCACCATTGATTTATCTCATCATATTGCACGGAATACTCCTCCTTAATCCTAATTGCTTTGATAATCACTCCCTAAACTGATTACTGATATGAGTGGAACAAAGTTAACAGAAAAACATCAGTATTTTAACATCCAGTTAACTTAGATTACTCATACTTTTCATATCTTCAGAGTATTCCTTTAATATAAGATAACAACATATATGATTTCAACATATATGATTTCATTTAATAAATGAGAGCATTATTTAAACAAACATTCATGTGAAAGCATGAAATGCCATATTTTTTTTAATTGATAAAAGTACACATTTTATTTTCATTAATACTGACGCACAGTAGATTAACACTTTCAAATACTTTTCTTTTTTCTAAACGGGTTCTCCAGATCATTTGTTCATACAGAATTTTCTGTTTATTTATAAGCAAAGCTTAAAAGAATATGATTAAGTAGCATACTACCACTGTTCTTGTAAACCATTACCAAAAATGCTGCCATGGGATAAAAATGGCACAAATAAAACAGTCACTCTTTATAACAAATATAACGAGAAAAGCACAATGCACAGCAATTTAAAAGCAACTAAATATATTGTTTCATTGATTTTATGAATTCCACAACTAGACTGCTTCCAAGAAGTATTTTTGCAGAGAGTACTGCTGAAATGTGTTTTTATTGTAGATTAGAAGAACTTTTTTTGTAAATACACATGCTGTGTGTTTTTGGAAGTAGCAACTTATGAGTCCTGTAAAAAGAACACACATTATACAATACCGTATATTGTACCAAACACTCAACTGGAAATGTTCTACTATATTTCATTTGTTAAAGCTGCAGTTCAGTCAATATCCTGCTTGTGTGTTTTTTTTTATAAATCAGTTCTGTAGTAAGAAAAAATACTTTTAGCATTTTCTGTTTTTAAAAAAACAACTTTGAAAGACCAATTTTCTTGTATTCTATTTTAACAAGCATTTGCTAAGGCACTGCCCCTTCATGTCCTGTCACAAGCCCTGGCACACCCCTTTGTCAGCACTGCCCTCCCCCTAGGACATGTCAGTCCAGGAGTGCTCATGAATATTCATGAGCTTCCACTGAGAGACAGAAGCAAATAAAAACAGATCCCTTCACTAATTATGTCACCAAATTTCGCCTATCAATACATGGAGAACGAATTGACCTGCAGCTATACAGTTCTTTAGGTAATTAGAGATTGCGCACATGAAACTATTGAAGTAAAAAAATAAATTAATGTAACGGGTATTCCACCCCACCCAATCTCATATATAGTGTGGGTGAGTAGAACATGCAGTGTTACCGGTGTGGTGCGTATACCTGCAGGCTCACAGGAGGTCTGAGCCTCCGCTAGTGAGAGCCTGGGGTGAATCCTGAACATAGGACATACGTGCATACTACATTAATAACCAACCTGTGTCCCTCTCTAGAGGAAACACCTATTGCGTCGCGCAGGACGCTTCCCAAACATCAGTGAACCCACCCATTGTCCAGTACCCCACCCAATGTCTCACACTCCCGCAGAGAGGCAATGGGTGACTGCGCAGTCACAATTAGCTAAGGGCCCGGTGGTGCACTTATATTTTGATACCTTCCGAGCACTCCAGTACTCGGGTCGGCAACGATCTTCTCAAAGGGTCCGTCGAAGAGGACTCCTCCAACCGAACTCCTGCAGACAGTAACACAGTCTCTGTGGACCCCAACGTGGGTCCAACCGCTTTCCGGGAACAGCAACGCCCTGCACTATAGGCCGTCCCTATAGCACAGCATCCTTAAGTGGCTTAAGGGTCAATCTCCTAGGGCATTCGGGGTTGCCTATCCTATATAGGTAGGTCTTGTACCCACCCTACTCATAATACGGGCCCTGGGCCATGGATCCCCGGACTGGTTACCGCTATGAACCCCCCCCAGTTGCCTCGTACTACGCGCAACGCCGCCCTGGGCAATGGCTCCCCGGATTGGTTACCGCTATGAACCCCCCCAGTGGCCTCGCCACTCGCAACACGGACCCTGGGCTATGGCTCCCCGGACTGGTTACCGCTATGAACCCCCCAGCTGTCTCGTGCCACTAATTCACCTAAGCGCCTACCGCAACACTCTGCAGACTAACCTCAACCCCCTTTAATCCCTGGCTATTCCCCAGCTCTGACTACCATGAGTGACAGGGTCCCTCTCTGAGACTATCCCTGGCAACACTCACTAACCTGGGGTAATACAGGGTTAACTAGGGCCTTAGTGCAGGGAGTCTCCGGCTCCTGCACCCTACCTCCTTCCTTCCTTGGGCTCCTGACTCTGACTGCCGTACTCCACGCCCGCCAAATGTATCCACTTGCTTCTTAGAGATCCTGCAGCCCTATTGGCTCCTATGAAGTACCTGGTGTGCTTGGCCCTAAGCCTCATGGGAGTTGTAGTCCCGTGGAGGCTGTACTTACATTGGGGCCGCGTGCGCGTCGTCCCTGCACCTACACTAACCCCTAATGGCCGCCGCAATCTCTCCCTGTCTATCCCTACTCTCGCGCGATTCCTCCTTGTCCCTAAAGCTCCCGCCGCGCATGCGCGAGCTGCTCGGGGGCCTCTGGCTCTTCCTGTCCCTTGCGCATGCGCAACGCGCTGAGCAATGGCGCCGCCCTGATTACCGAGCCGCCGGGACCTTAGCGACGCGACCGCGGCCATAGCAATGGCCCGATCGCGTCCCCGGCAACCGGCAACCACCAGGGGAAGACGCGCTGCTCCCTCCTCGGCCCCCACCCTCCGGAATGGCCGTCGGGTCTGCCGCTTGCCTCCGGCAGCACCCCACATCGCTCTGGGCCACGGAGGTTCCCGGGGGGGTCGCAGGAGGAAACAGGTGACCTGGCTACACTCTCCCCCTGGTGAAAAACCCAACGCCCTCGCTTGGGGAATGACATAACATGGCACAATTTTACACAATGAAAAATTGCAGGGTATAACCGGTACACTTATCAGGTCGACTTTAACCTCACCAAAACATGTCACATCACACCCCATAATACCCGAGGCCAGCTGAGTATCAGCTGCTTGCTGAGACCATTTGTGGGGTGCCCCTAATTGAACATGTGGGGGTACCTCACTTTTGAGCCTCCCCGGGGTGAATCTCTCGGAGAGCACACCCTAAAGCGACAGCTACTGGCTCTTCGCTACTTCCTCCCCCTGGTGGAAGGAGTAGCACAGTGTCTCTGAATTGGGCCTTTACCCGGTCATCCGCGGCAGGGATGCGGTAGACCAGGAGGCCAGGACCTTTCCCGCGGTCCACCACCTGGCGAATGGCACGCTCCTTTCTGGGCTTAAAGGAGGCCAGTCTCCCTGGATCTTCCTTTACACAGTCCTTGTCCCTACGGACTTGCGAGGCTTCCACTGAGAAGCAAGTACTGGGAAATGTCTCGGTTTCACCTGGCAGAGGGAAAAGAGTAGACACCTTACCCCTGCGGTGTTTCACGGTGGCCAACAGGTCCTCGGGGACGCTGTCAGTTCCCACCATGGTGGTATCGGGACCTGTCCCCAACTCTTCTGGGACAGTCCACTCACGGACTCAAACTTCGGGAGCGTTGGATCCCAGTCCTGGGACCACTTGTGTCGGAGCGCACGGGCTCACACTCCGCTCAGGAACCGTAGCTTTGGCCTTCTTCACGGCCACCTCCATCAGAGTCTGTGGGGAACAAGGGAGTTCCTTACCACTCTGCTGGCTGACGATGGGCTTCCCTTCTTCCGAAAGGATCAACGGTAGACACTGGTCCACTCTCATCTCGGGACAGCTACCTTCCAATGAGGACACCTCCACCAGGACGCGATGCAGAGGGGAGCCCTTCGCCCGGGCGACCAGACTTAAGGAGCCATCGTGCTCCGCGGTCACCTGGAGGCTCACCCCCAACACCCCTGGGGCAGTCGACTCACCCTTGTCGTCTGTAGGTACTAGTCCCACGCCTAGGACCGATGGTACCTCTGTAGTAGGTCGGACTGACCATTGTAGGGCCCACGGGCCCACAGCAGGGTCCGCAACATCGGGATACACCTTTTCCAGGGTACACGGACCCACAGCAGACTCTGTATCCTCTGCATCACCGCTGGGGTGGTTCGCCGGTAGGCGCATCGCCACCGATGGGACTTCCACCTCTTCCCCGGAAGATATCATGACAGTATCCTCCGCAAGGTAGTCACCAGATCCTTCTGTAATACAGCCAGTGGTTGTGGGTACGAAGCTGGCGTGCTCCAGTACCTCCACTGCAGTCGCGCTCTTCTCCGCCAAGGGTTCACTTGGCTCCTTAGCTGGCTCTGTAGGCTGGGGTACAATAGGCGTCAAGAAAATTGCACCGCAACAATCACATCTGGGCTCCCAAGCCAGTGCTCCCCTAGAACAGTCACAGGTGGGGCTAAAGCACTGTGTACACGACTCCCCATCTACCTCGGTGATCCTGAAGTCTAGTGGCACTTGGGATATGTCGGCTCCCCCGTCATAGGCTTCTTGCAAGCAGGGGCACAGTAGCATAAGGAGATCTATTCCTGGCGCTCGCCAGGGCACATACACATTAGGGTGTATCCCCTGACAGTCTATCTCATCCTCGTGCATCATCTCATCCTCAGAGATCAGAGTGTCTATCACAGCGTCCACGTATGGTTGTAGATAACCGTGCTTGCTCCCCCTGGTGGAATCTAAAGGAAGGGCATTTTTTACAAAGGAGTGGTTTTCGCTCTGCACTGAGTCACTCACATTACGGGGGCGGGGCTCTGGTTTTCCCGCCAGTCCCGGATGGTTTTCTGCAAAATCATTCTGCGCCTTGGGAGCGGTATCACGTGCACGCATCTCACTTGGAGGAAGTTGCCATGGCGCGGGGTCAGCGTATACTAAAGGCTAACCCTCAGAGGGACACCCGGGCATAAATAACGTGGACGGTGACTCGGACGGGCATATATCCCTTGAGGATGACACGACAAAAAGCCGCGATCTCCACGGGAACGTGGAAGCTGGCTCTAAGTCTATAAGAAGAGCGTGCTGCCATCCAGGGATTTTACGCATATGCTCATAGATCTCATCTTCAGATATATTGGCGGGAACGCCTTCTAAAGCCACCACACGGCGGGGACTAAGATTATTTATCCTCAAGGCCCAGGCGAGGACCTCGTGTCCGGACTTGACAACCATGGTGTACAAAAAAAAAAAATATAGGACTTGGACAATTTGAAAAAAAATGGAACAGGGCACCCCAGGTCTCTCTCAGCAGCGCCTCCAAATGTAACGGGTATTCCACCCCACCCAATCTCATATATAGTGTGGGTGAGTAGAACATGCAGTGTTACCGGTGTGGTGCGTATACCTGCAGGCTCACAGGAGGTCTGAGCCTCCGCTAGTGAGAGCCTGGGGTGAATCCTCTGGAACGGATCTTCTTTCAGCGCCTCCACCTATGTAGGATTCTATGGACATGTAGAATGACCCTACATAGGAACCCAATCAGAAACCACACACACAGTGATTATATAATAACTAAGGACTTTACTTATGAACATAGGGCATACGTGCATACTACATTAATAACCAACCTGTGTCCCTCTCTAGAGGAAACACCTATTGCGTCGCGCAGGACGCTTCCCAAACATCAGTGAACCCACCCATTGTCCAGTACCCCACCCAATGTCTCACACTCCCGCAGAGAGGCAATGGGTGACTGCGCAGTCACAATTAGCTAAGGGCCCGGTGGTGCACTTATATTTTGATACCTTCCGAGCACTCCAGTACTCGGGTCGGCAACGATCTTCTCAAAGGGTCCGTCGAAGAGGACTCCTCCAACCGAACTCCTGCAGACAGTAACACAGTCTCTGTGGACCCCAACGTGGGTCCAACCGCTTTCCGGGAACAGCAACGTGACACACCCTGCACTATAGGCCGTCCCTATAGCACAGCATCCTTAAGTGGCTTAAGGGTCAATCTCCTAGGTCATTCGGGGTTGCCTATCCTATATAGGTAGGTCTTGTACCCACCCTACTCATAATACGGGCCCTGGGCCATGGATCCCCGGACTGGTTACCGCTATGAACCCCCCCCCCCCCAGTTGCCTCGTACTACGCACAACGCCGCCCTGGGCAATGGCTCCCCGGATTGGTTACCGCTATGAACCCCCCCAGTGGCCTCGCCACTCGCAACACGGACCCTAGGCTATGGCTCCCCGGACTGGTTACCGCTATGAACCCCCCAGCTGTCTCGTGCCACTAATTCACCTAAGCGCCTGCCGCAACACTCTGCAGACTAACCTCAACCCCCTTTAATCCCTGGCTATTCCCCAGCTCTGACTACCATGAGTGACAGGGTCCCTCTCTGAGACTATCCCTGGCAACACTCACTAACCTGGGGTAATACAGGGTTAACTAGGGCCTTAGTGCAGGGAGTCTCCGGCTCCTGCACCCTACCTCCTTCCTTCCTTGGGCTCCTGACTCTGACTGCCGTACTCCACGCCCGCCAAATGTATCCACTTGCTTCTTAGAGATCCTGCAGCCCTATTGGCTCCTATGAAGCACCTGGTGTGCTTGGCCCTAAGCCTCATGGGAGTTGTAGTCCCGTGGAGGCTGTACTTACATTGGGGCCACGTGCGCGTCGTCCCTGCACCTACACTAACCCCTAATGGCCGCCGCAATCTCTCCCTGTCTATCCCTACTCTCGCGCGATTCCTCCTTGTCCCTAAAGCTCCCGCCGCGCATGCGCGAGCTGCTCGGGGGCCTCTGGCTCTTCCTGTCCCTTGCGCATGCGCAACGCGCTGAGCAATGGCACCGCCCTGATTACCGAGCCACCGGGACCTTAGCGACGCGACCGCGGCCATAGCAACGGCCCGATCGCGTCCCCGGCAACCGGCAACCATCAGGGGAAGACGCGCTGCTCCCTCCTCGGCCCCCACCCTCCGGAATGGCCGTCGGGTCTACCGCTTGCCTCCGGCAGCACCCCACATCGCTCTGGGCCACGGAGGTTCCCGGGGGGGTCGCAGGAGGAAACAGGTGACCTGGCTACATTAAAAAAAAAAAAAAGACTGAACTGCAGCTTTAAATGTAACTTTAGCTTCTTTAGGTTAGTTTGCTTTTGAGCGCTGACCTAAAAAGCTTTAACTGAAAAAGTATATATTTTTTTAAGGCTGGGTGTTTTTTTTCCTACTGCCACTACTATTTATATATACTGTTGCAGCGGCCGTTATTCGAACACATCGCGGACAATTTTGAGTTCTCTGCTGTTCCCGACGCAGCATGAACGCGGCCAATCGCCCCAGGTACCCGCGCTTATCGCGGATGTTTTGTTTGAATTTCATGGATTCTGTTTCTTCGTTTGCAATAAAATGGATGAATTGTAATGTGTACAGTACTGTGCTACTGTGCTACTGTGTCAATTTCATGTTTTTTAAAGCCAGAACACTAAAATTAGTTTTTCTGCACTCGCCGCGCTCGCATCTTAGTGCGGGGAGGGTGGAATTCATCCCGCGGTTTCAAATCGGGATTCCGATGTACATGACGTGTGAAGTGTTCGAATAACGGCCGCTGCATCAGTACATTTGTAGCACACATTGTTTATATATATATATATATATATATATATATATATATATATACATATATATAAAAAGGAAAAAAGAGGAGAGAGCGCACGCCCATAGCGTAAAGGAGTAAATTTAATGAAGGGAAGGGGGAGGGGGGGTAAAAAACGCACTTACAAGAAGTACAATAAAATCAAGCATATGTGATAATAATCACCACCATCTGGTCTAACTGCAAGCTCTTGGGGCAGTCCCAGGCTCCGTTGGTGAAGGAGCAGCGTCTCAGCAGGTTTCCAGGACCTGCTGAGACGCTGCTCCTTCACCAACGGAGCCTGGGACTGCCCCAAGAGCTTGCAGTTAGACCGGATGGTGGTGATTATTATCACATATGCTTGATTTTATTGTACTTCTTGTAAGTGCGTTTTTTACCACCCTCCCCCCTTCCCTTCATTAAATTTACTCCTTTACGCTATGGGCGTGCGCTCTCTCCTCTTTTTTCCTTTTTAGATATCTTGTGGACGTGGTGGTCCACACTGAGAGCTGCCGGAGACCCTGCACACCAGCACCCATATTAATCATCGGAACTGTTTGAGGACTGGTTTATCCTTTCATTTGCTTTTTTCATGTGTTGTTGCTGTATGTTTGTTATGGGCCTATCTTATGTTTATAGGTCCGTATAACCTTTACATTATTGCTTAGACTATTTATGTTTTACACTAGATAATTCCTACGTAGACATACATAGTTTATATGTTCCTTAGAGGCGCAGCTTTTTTCCTTCTGTTTGTTCCATATATATATATATATATATATATATATATATATATACATACAGATGTGCTGCAGCAATGTGACCATGAGTGCAATAACATCCGCTGCATATGCCTGCCAGAAGATTTCTCACTATTGTATAGAGATGTGCAAAACATTTTCTCAAAATCCTAAACCAGGCAAAATGTTCCCCTTTTTCAGCGAACAAAAATGCAAGCTACTCACCAAGCATTAAGTCAATGTGCAGTGTGATTTTCCAACAATTTGAAGTTGAGAGAGCAGATAGAGAAAGAGAGGTCTCTCCCTCCCACCCATGAGGGGCTTGGAGGGAGGGGAATTATGCTGCTTTAGGCCTCGTCCAGGGTTGCTGCTTGCTGGCGGAGGCATGCTGTGGCGCGCTTCCGCTCGGCACTGAGCCCCTATAGTCGCAATTAGAGCGGCTTTAGTAGGGGCTCGCGGAAGCATAGGTCTTAGCAGATTTTTACATTTCAGCGCTCGCCGGAGCGCAGGGCCGGTCACGTGAGCAGTTCGCCCAATGAGGGCGAACCAGCTCCGTGACATCACTGGCCCGCCCCTGACATGCCTAAGGCCAGGGAAAGCACCCGCTTTCCCTGAGCCTCAGCGCGCCTCAGCACGCCAGCAGGGAGCTTGGCCGAGGCCTAAGGCAGAGCTCTGAGTTAGATAGTGAGAGAAATAAGCAGATGATGATGAGGACCCGCGATGTTCCGTCTGGCTTGAAATTCCTCCTTGCTACCGGTATTGCTCACCACCAATAGTCTCTCATGCTGACTCTAAGTGAGTGACATTATATTATCTCCTCAATTCAGCTGAAAGTGATTTGCACTGGAAATCCCATAATTCACGATAAACCTCTCTTATTGGCTGTCAGAGGATTTTTAAACGCATGAGCAGTTTAATTATTTTATTGTATCTTGTAGCTCCATTGTGGGCTTTTAATTATAAAATTCTACTGCTTCTCAGTGCACCTCTCCGTTCCTTTGTCCAAATTTTTTTTGAGAATATTAACATTTTGAGGCAAGGAAAAACATTTACTGTAGCAAGAAATCGAATTTGGGAGAATAAACAAAAAAAATCTTGTGAGGGCATTAAGAACAGTTTTGCACTTCTCTACTTAAGTAATTTTTCAATGGAGCTAAATTGTTTTAATTGTTTATCTGTTTCTTAAAGGGCCATGTTCCATCTATGTCAGGGCAATTAAAGAACATTAATTTATTTCCTCTTGTGCTGTTCGTGCCCCTGACTTTCTTAGACATAATGTAGCACCAACCCACTAAACAAAGGTGCACCTGGGAGCCCCGAGAGTCCATCCGATTACAATACAGTAGTTATTCCACAGGCCACATTTCTTCATGCAAATCAAATCCAAAGTGTTTATTTCTCGGACAAAAACACCTTTATTTCTCACTATCGCAGTTACTTAGCTTGATCTCACAAACGGGTGTAGGAGAAAGATGCAAAGGATAGCCAGGCCTTCCCTGAAATTAACAGCATCCTACAAATACAGTAACATTACAGTAATTTAAAAAAATTAACCCATATACTTTGTAAGTGGCCCTCTTTTCTTTAATTGAGTAACATTAAAACATATTACACACACACACACACACACACACACACACACACACACACACACACACACACACACACACACACACGCACACACACACACACACGCACACACACACACACGAACGCACACACACACACACGCACACACGCACACACGCACACACGTGTGTAACACACACACACATATTTATATATCCTCTTCTCCTTTTATGCATGTTAAATCCATTAGATAATTGTACCAGACAGTTTAGAAAAACCACATCTGAATACTGCATGCTATTAAGGCTTAATACATATTTTAAATTGCTGATTAAATAGTTTTTTAATAGTATAATTAAAATTAATTTTATATTAAATATTAAGTCCTCTATAATTAAATAGAAAACAATTGTCAGCTAGAGGTGCTCAAAAATCTATGTGGTGACTACAGCCTTAAGAAAACTTGTACAATTAAAATCAATTCCACATAAAATATGCATATAAATGAATAAAAACTATAGAGATTAAAAAGTCCAATCTTGAGGGTGCTGCTATTTTCAACAGGAAGCAACCATGCATTCCACAAGTAAACTATAGAAAGATAAAATAGCAGAAAAGCGCACACACCTCACAGTGCAGTATTAAAAGCTTTACCTGGCACAAGAGTAAAAAATGCACTTACAGAATTTTTGTGCATAAAGAGCAGAAGGTATTATGGTTACTGTGGTCCAGGAGTAGTCTGTGTATGGAGTCCCTTGTTCCTGCGGGTGCTTCCGTCCCGACTGACCCATCTGGTGGCACTTCAGATCTCCTCGTGCTTCCACATCAGATGGACGATGCGCAGTGTCACCGTGTCGTGACTTCACTCCTTTGCGAACGGCAGTCACAGGATTGGGTACGGAGGATGGATAAAGCCGGAGCTAGTGCTGCACGCTTCACCAGTTCTCCTTTCTTCTTCACACTAGTCCTTATTTCGCCCACAGTGTTGCAATAGCCAATCAGAAACCACCCTACTAGTTTTGAGATGGTTCCTCTTCATCAGGGGTGTGGTTTCTGTTGGCAAACTAGTCCCTTTTATATGTCTCCATTATAATATTAATTATATTAATTATACACATATGCTGTTAGATTATCTAAGCAACTAAATGTATTCATAGTATTTTGTTTCAAATGGTTTTATTAGGCAGTAATACAACAATAATTCGTCATACACACTGTACAGCCTAATACAAGAACATTTTTACATTTTGGGGAAATAAGATTGACAACCTTGATTGTCGTACAGGGGGGGGCCTTTAGAGAGAGAAGGCAAGAGAGGAGAGGACATGGAGGGGGGAGGAAGGGGGGAAGTAGGGGAGGGTAGCAACTGGTGAGAGGGGGGGGGAGGGTACACTCCCTGGTGCCGGGTTCCTGGTTTTATCAGTTTATAGGCTTAGACTCGGAGTGTCATGATACCCTTTGTCTGGGTATCCGATTTCCCTTTCTAGTATGTGTGGGTTGCCTTCATCTTATAAAAAGTAACCAGGGCTCCCATATTCTGTAAAATGTAAATAGGTTTTGCCTAAGGAGAGCCGTCAATTTCTCCATAAGCATCACCTCGTTGATCCTCTTTTTAATAGTTCTTTTGGAGGGGGTGGTTAGTTTCTTCCAGGAGGCCGCTATCTCACATCTAGCCGCTGTAAGAATAAAGGAGATTAATTACCTAACTGGGCGGTCAATTTCCTCATTGGCCTGGCCAGTAGGAAGGTCAGTGGATCAATAGGTAACTCCAAGTCGGTGACCTCTTTTATCAAATTTTGGACCTTGGTCCAGTATTTCATCATTTCTGGACATGTCCACCAGATATGGGCCATGTCCCCTCTATGTCCACAGCCTCTCCAGCAAAGATCAGATGCCAGGAGGTAAATTTGATTTATTCGCATAAGGAGTAAGGTACCAGTGATATAAGATTTTATATATGTTCTCCTTTGTTGTGGTGCATATGGAAGTTCCTGAGGCTGCTTCCCAGATTTCTTCCCAATTCTCTCTCTCTATAGTAATATTCAGGTCTGCTGCCCACTTGAGCATGTAGTCATGGTTTGGAGGGTCCACTGATTTCTCTAATTCAGTGTAAATTTCTGAAATTAGATTCTTTTGATGAGTATTGACTTTACACAAATGCTCGAACTTGGTGAGAGAAGGGAATTCAGGATTTGGGCATGTTTTTTGGATGAAGTGTCGGATTTGAAGATATTTAAATGTGTCTAATTCTCTAATGTCGTATTTAGCCCGTAGGTCTTGGCAACTCAGGAGCTTCCCAAAGCTTAAGAGATCCGCAATGTATTCATAGTATTTTTATATAGAAAAGTGATATTATATATTTTTAAATTATGTTGAATCACAGAAGATATATAAAAAGAGAGGAGCATTAATATTAAAACAATTACTCTAATAAACAACATAATTGTAATTGTAGTCAGTGACTTGAATGACCCTAAATACAGATAGAGAATCAACTAATACTAAAAACATACTAAAATCATGCATATAATGTAATTAGAATCTTTCATCTAAAATTAGAGATATAATTATAACTTGAAAATAATAGAAATTAATTTATAAATAATTTAAATAATTAAAAAAAAACTATTTATTAGAATCATTTTAAACTGTTAAAATAATAGTATATTAAAATGATTACAAAAAGGAGGCTAAATCAATCCCTTCATTTAACCCTTTAGTAGAAATGGTCCCTAATTGGTGGATCGGGTAAGTCTCTCTGTCTTAATTTAAGAAACCTATCTCCTTCTCTAATTCCTATTTCAACGTGTTCTATGCCAGTGAGTTTGAGACTACTAGGGTTTTTGTTATGAACAATTTTAAAATGTCTCGACACCCCATGAGTTGCGACACCTTTAATAATATTGCCCATATGTTCCAAAAAAAAAATTTCACGCTATGCTTTGTTCTTCCTACATATTATAGACTACATCCACATTCTAAGAGGTATACAACGAATTTTGTTTTACAATTAATTAAACTCTGAATGGGATATAAAACGTTAAAAGTATTGGATTTAAAATGAGTTTATGAATTGTGGGCAAATTTACACGTGATGCATCGTCCACTGCATTGGGTATTATTTCATTTTCTGAAACTTTATCCTTCAGAAGAGTAGGTGCTAGTAGGTTTTTTAAATTATTTGCTTTCCTATATATTACCGTAGGTCTTGCAGGTATAATTTAATTTAAAATTGTGTCACACTGTAAAACCTTCCAATGTTTGTTCATGATCTCACTGATCTCTCTTGATGCTCCATTAAATTTAGTTATAAATAAAACATCTTTTTTTATGAGAACAAACAAAACCAGAAAGGCCAGCACAACATACAAAATGACACAACATATAATACAATACTTCAGTGCTAACTGCTCATGAGTAAGGGTCATTTAGTTAAACCCTTTCGCCAAAGGTTATATGACTGCAGAAACTTCACGGCATGACCAATCTTTCTATATTGGATTTCCTATTACTTTCTTTCTCGCACAACAGTTTAAAATCTCTATAAACCAATTCATAAAAAGTATCTAAAAAATTCCCTTTTGAATTTAATGGATAAAATATAGACTGTGTTTTAAAATTCGTGTTTTTTAAATTCAAAAGGGAAATTTGTAGATACTTTTTAAGAATTGTTTAATAGAGATTTTAAACTGTTATGCATGAAAGAAAATACAGGTAAACCCTGTTATAACGTGACCCGTTATAACGCGAATCGGTTATAACGCGGTTTTCACATGGCTCCCGTTTTTGAATTTTGAATTGAAAATTAAATTAAATTAAATTGAATTTTTTTTTGCACACTGCACACACTGTTCACTGCACACACTGCACACTAATCACTGCACACACTGCTCACTGCACATACTGCTCACTGCACACACTGCTCACTGCACACACTCTCACTGCACACACTCTCACTGCACACACTCTCACTGCACACACTCTCACTGCACACACTCTCACTGCACACACTCTCACTGCACACACTCTCACTGCACACACTCTCACTGCTCACACTCTCACTGCACACATTCTCACTGCACACACTCTCACTGCACACACTGCACACTGCACACACTGCACACACTGCACACACTGCACTCACACTGCTCACAGCACACTGCACACACTCCCAGCACTCACTGCACACACTCCCAGCACACACTCTACACTGCACACACTCTACACTGCACACACTCTACACTGCACACACTGCACACACTCTACACTGCACGCACGCACTCCCACTGCACGCACACACTCCCACTGCACGCACACACTCCCAATGCATGCACACACTCCCACTGCACGCACACACTCCCACTGCACACACTCCCACTGCACACACTCCCACTGCACACACTACCACTGCACACACTACCACTGCACACACTACCACTGCACACACTACCCCTGCACACTACACACATCAGACACTCCCAGCACTCACTGCATACACTCTCACTGCACACACTCTCACTGCACACAGCTCTCACTGCACACAGCTCTCACAATACACTCACATGTCAGCAGCCCACCCCTCCCCTCACATGTCAGCAGCCCACCTCCCTCACATGTCAGGAGCCCACCCCCCCTCACATGTCAGCAGCCCCCCCTCACATGTCAGCAGCCGACCCCCCCTTACATGTCAGCAGCCCACCGCCCCCTCACATGTCAGCAGCCTACCCCCCCTCACATGTAAGCAGCCCACCCCCCCTCACATGTCAGCAGCCCACCCCCCCTCACATGTCAGCAGCCCACCCCCCTCACATGTCAGCAGCCCACCCCCCCCTCACATGTCAGCAGCCCACCCCCCTCACATGTCAGCAGCCCACCCCCCCTCACATGTCAGCAGCCCACCCCCCCCTCACATGTCAGCAGCCCACCCCCCTCACATGTCAGTAGCCCACCCCCCTCACACGTCAGCAGCCCACCCCGCCTCACACGTCAGCAGCCCACCCCCCCTCACATGTCAGCTGCTCACCCCCCCTCACATGTCAGCAGCCCACCCCGCCTCACATATCAGCAGCCCACCCCCTCACATGTCAGCAGCCCAACCCCCTCACATGTCAGCAGCCCATCCCCCCTCACATGTCAGCAGCCCACCCCCCCTCACATGTCAGCAGCCCACCCCCCTCACATGTCAGCAGCCCACCCACCCCCCTCATATGTCAGCAGCCCATCCCCCCTCACATGTCAGCAGCCCACCCCCTCATATGTCAGCAGCCCAACCCCCTCACATGTCAGCAGCCCACACCCTCATATGTCAGCAGCCCACCCCCCCTCACATGTCAGCAGCCCACCCACCCCTCACATGTCAGCAGCCCACCCCCCCTCACATGTCAGCAGCCCACCCCCCCTTACATGTCAGCAGCCCACCCCCCTCACATGTCAGTAGCCAACCCCCCCCTCACATGTCAGCAGCCAACCCCCCCTCACATGTCAGCAGCCCCCACCAGCCCGTTTTTGAACACACAACCCCCCACCAGCCCGTTTTTCACACACACACCTCCACCAGCCCATTTTTCACCCCCCCCCCACCAGCCCGTTTTTCACACACACAGACACAAACACACACACACACACCACACACACACACACACACACACACACACACACACACACTTAGATCGGCTCAGCACATCCTCTCTCCCCGGTACTAAACCTAAGCCCCGCCCCCTCATGCTCTGACATCTCCGGAAGAAAAAAAACACACGGCTGCCGGGGGCTGAGAGGGAGGGGGCTGGGAGGGAGAGGGAGGGGGCTGGGAGGGAGGGAGGAGGGATGAATCGCCGCCGTTTTTGAAACTTTTTTTTTTAAATTTATTTAATTAACTGGCGCCCGGTCAGAGTCATTGCGGCCCCACAGAGAGGCCAGACGGGCCGCATGTTGTGCAGGCCTCTTCCTTCCTTCCCTCCTCACTCCCGATCAGGCACGCGGCGGCCATTTCTTTTGTTTTAAATTAGCGCGACCCCGTTACTAACGCGGTGGTCTCGGGGTGGACACCGAGGACCGCGCTATAACGGGGTTTACCTGTAATATGAAATCAAATCTCAAGGAGTGTGAGAACTGGCATTGGAATTAAAGGAGGAGATAGGTTTCTTAAATTAAGATTTACTAGATCCACCAATTAGGAACCATTTCTCCTAAAGGGTTAAATAAAGGGCTTGATTTAGCCTCCTTTTTGTTGTCATTTTAATATACTATTATTTTAACAGTATAAAATTATTCTAATAAATAGTTTTTAAAAATTATGAAGGCGGAACCGCTCGCGCGTCGACCCGCGCGCATCACAGAGGTCAGCGGGTGGAGCCTGAGGTGCGCATCACTTCCACACCGGTCTTGTCCATCAGTGGAGCAGAGGCGGGACTTGGAACGCACATCAGCGGGGAGGCTGGACGAACGCACCATTGTGCATCAGAGCAGGAGGCAGGGACAGAAACCGCGGATGGGGAATCAAGCCGCGCAAGATCCGCGCTCGTGTATTGGGGCCACGAGACCGCGCATCCTGATTGTCTGTCACGGAAGGCTTGTTGAGGTGAGGAGATGGTCTGCGACCGCTGGGATTGCAAATCCTCACAGTCCCAAATGAAGGGGGACAAGGGTTGCAGCTGCTGTTAGCTAGACTGACTGACTGGCTCCTGGTGATTGCTGCAACTGGAGCCAGCTATGCTGTAAACACGCGGGTAACGTGCCCCAGGTCATTGCCAAGCAAAACCTCAGCATCTAACTCAGGCAAAACCCCCACCTCCCTCATGCCACGTCCAGCACCCCAATCCAAAAAGACCCGGGCAACCTGGAGTGACCGCGGTCCTCCATCAGACATGGTCACTTGCATTCCAGGGCCCGGGAGCAAATCCTCTGGCCGCACCATCTCAGGGCGCACCAGGGTAACAGCTTGCCAGTCTCTGATGGTCACTTTTCTCAGGTGCTTCTGGTGGACATCATTGGTCTGCATGCCGACTGGCGCCACCTGATGTCCTCGGATCTCCACTGCTGGCCCTGAGGTGACAAGGACAGGCTCTTCCGTGGACGACCCTCTGGGGTTGGCTTCCACGGCTGGGCTTGGCTCCTCTATATGTGCCAGCCGCACACTGGTGACCGGTCTCACAGCTTGGGAATGGTGTCTCTGCTGGGCTTCCCCGGACCTGGCACGATCCGGGCAGTCTGGCCTGATGTGACCAACCTTATTGCAGTGGTAACACCGCCTCTCATGTTTAAATTCTCTAGGGGTAGGTAGTTTACCTCCCGCTGCAGGCTTGTGAGTCCATTGCGAGTGGCCACCCCTCTGGGGATAGTTTCGGGTTGATAAATGCCCTGCTGGTTAAATAGTCGTCTGCCAGCTTTGCTGCATCCACCTGGGTTTTGGGTTTTCTGTCAAACACCCATGCCCTCACCTCCAGGGGTCACTGCTGCAGCAATTGTTCCTGATACATTAAGTCCAGCAACACAGCAAAATGTAGTGACCCCACAACCCTCCACCCACTGTGACCCATGCAATGCCATGCGGGCACCGTAATTGACAAAGGACTCTCGAGGCATCTTCTCGCCAGTCCTGAACTTGCCTCGGTACGCTCCTGGGGTGAGAGAGTACTGAACCAGCAACATGTTCTTCACGTGACCGTAGTCATCACCATCCTCGTCTGGGATAGCCTGCAGAGTCTGTTTGGCCAGACCAGACAACAAGGGGTTAAGTCTCATAACCCAGTCCCATTGTGGTACTCTGTACTGTCGACATTGCATCCCGAAGTCCTTCAAGAATCCATCAATATGGTCAGTACCGTCCACGAATTTGCAGAAACTGTGATGGTTTATTCTGGGAATGTCCTGTTCCCCGTTGCCACGGTGGGAGTGGGGGGTTCTTCGCAATGCCATGGCCAGAAGCTGGATTCGCTCTGCTTCTGTAGCCCCCTCTCTCCATGTGGTCAGGAGCGTGGTGAGCGCAGGGGTGAATAGTCCGGTCGCCAAAACACCCGGTCCACCCACTGGTGCCAAGCTACCAATATTCAGGTGGTCACTTGCTCCCTCCCCATGTTCTTGCAACTCCAGAGCCGGATTAACCAACTGCACTCCGTGCTGGTTGCCGCCAGCTGCAACCGCGGTTGAGGGGCCATACCCCTCTGGTGGAGCCATTCTGGCTTCGTAGTCCTCCAGGTCTTGCTCCAGCTGTCCCTTTGTCCGACCGTCCATCGGCATTCCATAGCCCGCACATCTTTTCACGACTTGCTCTTGCCCCCAGGATCGGAACCGTCCTGCACGAGTACTCATGTTGGGATGTTTACCACTGGTATTTGGAATAAGGGGATAGTGTTATATCTCAGTACCCTCACTGTGTTATAGAATCCCGCAGTAGACGTTAACATAGGTTCAATCATGTCTCGCTGCTGCCACCAGTAAATCTCAGCCTGTCACGGTAGACCAGACCTAATTCACGCCGAATATACTGGGCACTGATTGAACAGGATAAAATTATAAAATAAACTGAAGATTTACTCCCTTTCGAGCAAACACAACACTGTAACACAAATGACACTTGAAAATAGCACTTACGGTAAAATAACAGGGTGAAGTATCCAAGAATAACACTGGCTAGCAATTCTCCCTTGTTGGATTAGAGTCATGAACCACCAACTACGGTGAATTCCCATCACAAACAGGCAAGGAACTCTGGGAGGAAGCAGGAGCCCCCACCGCCCCCCACCCCCACGGCAATACCAAGTCTAGGACTGAATGGCTGGGCATTGTCTAACCCATAGGAGGGGTTGATGGCAAATACTTAATGTTATCTGGCCCATCCCCACTCCTTATGGCTCTGCAGTTTGATAGTCCTGAATATCTCCAGGAACCTTGGCAACAATGCTTACACATAGATCACAAAACACTTTACCTCATGTGCCTGCTTAACTAGACTTGGGAATTGAATTCAAAGGGAATAAAAGTGCTTTGGAATACACATACATAGTACATTATACATTAAACCTTTCTCTTCCCACATGAATTAGGGGTAACTAGCCGGGTATAACCCCTTTATTACAGGCTAGATTACCCCTGATCGTCACAGAGACATATAAAAGGGACTAGTTTGCCAACAGAAACCACACCCCTGATGAAGAACTGTCTCTAAACTAGTAGGGTGGTTTCTGATTGGTTTTAGCAACACTGTGGACATAATAAGGACTAGTGTGAAGGAGTAAGGAGAACTCGTGGAGAGTGCAGCACTAGGTCCGGCTTTATCCATCCTCAGTACCCAATGCTGTGACTGCCATTCGTTAAGAAGTGAAGTCCCTACGCGGTGACACGGCGGCGCATCATCCATCTGATCTGAAGTGCCACAGGACGAATCAGTCGGGTGGACTTATCAGCAGGAACAAGGGACTCCATACACAGAACACTCCTGGACCATAGCACCATAATACCTTCTGCTCTTTATGCACAACAATTCTGTAAGTGCATTTTTTACTCTTGTGCCAAGTAAACTTTTAATACTGCACTATGAGGTGTGTGATTTTCTGCTTTTTTATCTTGCTATCAAGGCTTACTTTGTGTACTGTATACAGTACGTACTGTACTAAGTTTTTTATTGGAATTGTGATTGAGTCATATATACTGTATCTGTGACTCAATCAGAGATGTTATATATTTATAATATATACAGTTTTCCCTTGCTTATGCCATAATATTTATGGGTATGTGGGAAAGAAAGTTTCTATTCTCGATTGACAATCCCTATCATGAGGATGTTGTCATATGAAGGCGCTATATTTATGATGTCATCATAATATGGTCCAGAGCAGCACAGGATCTGTCTGTTTTCTTGCATTGTGTTATTGATAATCCATATTCCTTTAGTTTTACTTTGGAATCCAACAGAAATTAGACTGACACACACACACAGACAAACACAGAGACACAGAGACACACACACCGAGACACACATATATATCAATATATTTCTGATAAAGCTGGAGTATGAGAATTCTCCTCAGCCTGCTTGGAGAGATGTTGCCTGTGCTGTTGCGCTGTTCCTGTCCTTACTTTTTCTCTGTTTTCGGAGCTCCAAGAACAGGAAGTGATGTCGCAGACTCTATGAAGTGAAGGTGCGATGACTGTAACTCTGAATAGTGTATAAATCTTTAAACCAATGCTATTAACTTTGTTTCACTTTGTGAGAGCACAATCTGATGTGCTTCACTTTTAATACAATTTGCTTTACTTTTGATTATATTAAAATATTTAGAAACTGCTCTATATCCTATTTTTTGTTTCCTTTGAGACATGCATCTTTCTACTGATTACAAGATCCACTGAAAATCAATCAAAAACACCTGGCTGTAATTTTAACCAGTTGGTAATAGAAGGATTCTATTTATAATCAGTCAATTTGGGTTATTTTATCAACTTGGGGAGTGGGTGAGTTGCCGTTTTTTTGGATGTGCCTTAAGAGCCAGAAATAGTTAACAGATGCAGTCCCTTAGGTCTATTTTCAATACACACAATAATACTCCCCACAATAAAACCACCCCACAATAATACCCCCAACAAGAAATACAATAATACCCCCTACAACAATAACACCCAAAATACACACAATAATACCCCCCACAATACATACTATAATACCCCCAACAACACACACAATAATGCCCCCCACACAATACACAAAATAATACCCCCACAATACAAACAATAATGCCCCCCAAAATACAAACAACAAAATCTCCCACAATACAAACACCAACACCCCCCAAAAATACAATCAGTACCCCTGACAGAATACTAATAACACTGTCCCCCACAACACTACCCCCTCCCCGCACACAAAATAAATACAAACAACACATACTTAGCTTGGGGGTGGTCTCAGGACTTGGGCACCTAGGCTCACTCCAGCTTCTGAGAGCCTCTCTCCCAAGCTGGGCCTAAAGCCGTGCCTGCCTCTGTCCATTGTTGTGTCTCTCTCCTGCCAGTGTCCAACAGAAGCTGGGCCTGCCCGTTTGATGCGACCAACTTCCACAAGGGCCTAGCTTCTGGTGGGAAAGAGGCTTTCAGAAGTTGGGGCTGACCTCTGGTTTATATAGGCTGGGTTTAAATGTAAAAAGTTTCAAATCTCACTCATTCTGTATAGCAGTAGTGACAGAGACTGCCAGGTTTGGATAGGAGAAGATACAATCAAGAGAACAGGTAGGTGGGAATCTGGATGATATGTCATATGTCCGCCGGCATCTAGTAAGATAATTAGTATTAACATATGTAATTTTACAGTTTGGATTATTGGTCACTCACATATGCATTGGATGGCGAAGAGAGTGGCAGAACGGCCATAGTGATATCAGATGAGTTGAAGGTTCATTGGTGTGGGTATAAAGGCCTTGAATGAGATAGAGTTTAAAAAATGCAAGGCATTGTATGGGTCGTCTAGAATTTTGGAGATCCATGCAGGGGACAATGATTTATGTTGCATTAAGAACATCGATTATCAAAGTTAAAAGGGATTTTGCTCAGTTACTGGAGCTATTTCAGAATACAATATTTATTTGTTCCTAGATTAGCAATGGTAGGGAAATTGAATTTTAAGACTGTACAGGCATACCCCGGTTTAAGGACTCTCACTTTAAGTACACTCGCGAGTAAGTACATCTCGCTCAATAGGCAAACGGCAGCTCACGCATGCGCCTGTCAGCACGTCCTGAACAGCAATACCGGCTCCCTACCTGTACCGAAGCTGTGCGCAAGCGGGGAGACTATAGAGCCTGTTACACATGCGTTATTTACATCAGTTATGCACGTATATGATGATTGCAGTACAGTACATGCATCGATAAGTGGACAAAAGGTAGTGCTTCACTTTAAGTACATTTTCGCTTTACATACATGCTCCGGTCCCATTGTGTACGTTAATGCGGGGTATGCCTGTAGAGAGTTGTGAAATAAAATTAAATAAGGCAGTGCCTGACTTTGTTAGGAACTAAGGGGTTTATCTTATAAGACATGCAATTTAGAGGGTGGACATAAAGGCCATTATAGGATTCATCAACCTTAGCTAGAGTTAGACATTTGAAATTGGACGTTGGAGGATGGCATGTTAAAAGCTCTATTATTCAGGGGACTGCCTGTGATGCGTTCAGGGGATTCCTTCCTCTCCATGTATCCCTGACACTGCGCTTCCTCCTGCCTCTGATATCCCTTCCTTGCTTCCCCGTTCTGTTCTCTCTTCCTCCTCCCGCACCCGTTCCTCTGCGGCATCCCCTGACGCTCTCCCAGCGTCTACGCGCGTTCCCCGCAAGGCGCGTGCATGTTCTCAAACTCCCGATCCCTTCTGCAGTACTCCCTACTCGCGGCCTCCATCTGTCTCCCCTCCAGTTCCCTTACCTCCTACAGTCTCTCCTCCAGTTCTCTCTCCTCCCTCGGTGGGTGCCCCCGCGTTGCGGCGCTCCGTGCGCCTCTTGACACAGCTTGTGCCCGCGCACACTAACCTTACAGAGGGCGCGCACACACGCTCCTCTTGTAAACCTCCCCAGACCTCTGGCTCCGCCTCCCATGCTGTACAAGCTATCTCCCTCTCTGGCTCACCTGTCTCCTCCCTCTCTCCTTCTCACCTATTCCTGCAGCCTCTCACTTCACCTTCTGCTCCTACTCTCTCTCCCATTGGTGTTCCCTCCTTTATAACCCCTGTCTGTCCTCTAGCTCATTGCTCTGCCTAGCTTCTTGTAACCTCTGTGTGTGCAGTCCTATGCTTGGCTCTCCTGTGTTTTTCAGCATTTGTTCCTGCTCCTGCTTACCCCTGGATCTCCCTGGCTTGACCTCTGCTTTGTACTGGATTACCCTGCTCTCTCCTGCCCTTGAACCCTGCTTACAGATACAACCTCGCTGCCTTCTGTTATCCCTGGACTCTGGCTTACGGACATCACTATCCTGCTTTCTCTTGCCCTAGACTCTGGCATATGGACATCACTATCCGAACTCTTTATCCCAAGGCGTTGCAAGTATACCTTAACCTTCTTTCTACAGGCCTGGCAATGCACTACCACCCTCCGGGCATGCCCTCACTGCTGTGGGTGCGTGTTATAACCCTACCCACCTCAATACTGGGGACTTGCCAGGTCTGCGGGCATACAGGCGTTACACTGCCCAAGGCAGGGGTGTGGGAACCTTGTCAGAGTTTGAGTATGGAGCAAAAGGTTGATTTGTCCCCAATTTGGGGTATATGTGGGAGGTAGCATGGGAGCATGGCATTGAGGCAGGTTTACCTGGTGTTGGCTCAAGAGGTTTGGCTATTATTCAAGGTAAACTTAACCCCCTCTTGGTTGAAGGCAGGCGGGGTTTAGGTGTTAGGTATACTGTATATATTATGGTTGTACAGTGATCAAAGATTTTGTGGTTTGAAAATGTATAAAGTGTTGGCCTTTACATACAGTAGGGTGTTGTTTTATTTAGGCATAGGTGTCCATGGGAGGTCATGCCTTTTCTGGAGTGACATAATTGATTGCCTGTCAATAAATTGTTACACATAAAACTACATGCTTATTATATGTTTATTGCAAGTTTTTTTTGTGATGTGCTATGGGTGTGCATCGCTGACTTTTTCTATGTTCCTAATATCTCAACAACATTTACCATCTGTTAATTACTGTACTAAACCTGGTCCCATTATGAATTCAGTTGTTTTTCATGGGATTTTATGGATATGACTAGATTTGGACCAAAATAACTATGTTAATTTTCACCTAATCATTCATATTTACACTTACTCAGACATGATCAGTTATTCTAACTCCCACACATACTATAATTCAGACTAAGGTCAATGAGAAACTTTAGATATTACTAGGAAGGTAATACTGTTGTGTATGAATTGCACACATTTTCTATAGTATGTCATAAACATTAATTTAAACAAGGTAATGCTGAACATTACATTTCTTCAGGTTTTAGTTAGCATAAGAAAATGATACATAAACCAGATAGTATTAACAATGGGTGGACTATTGTAAACCACAAATTTATAGGTGTACTTAATTCATGCATCAGCTAAAGAGAGCTTTTTATTTTAGATATTTGAGTTGTAGTTCCCAAAGTAAAGTAGTTATTTAACTATTGATATGAAAACTATTTAGTGCTGAATAATAACAATGGGTTTTGACCTTACTTTAACACTGTGCATACATAGGGTGACCAGATTTTTAAAATGAAAAACCGGGACACATTAAAAAATTATTTATAAAACAAATTACATCACATGACGCACCCCGTTGCCATGACAATGTGGCATCACGTGACGCATCGCTGCCATAATGCGTCCCGTTGTCATGTCAACTTGATGCCGCGTGACGTCACGGAGCGGCTCGTTGTTATGGCAATGTGCATTACGTGACATCGCGCGGCCATGTTAACGGAATTTGGAGGGGAGGATACAGCCAAAGGCAAGATAAATATATAATAAATAGATCTAAAAAAATGTTATCTCCACACAGAGCCACTGACCCACACACCTACTGACTCACACAGACAGACAGAGCCACTGACTCACTGAGTCACTGACCCACAGAGTTACTTACCTACACACAGAGAGCCACTGACCCACACACACAGAGCAACTGACCCACACACACAGAGCAACTGACCCACACACAGAGCCACTGACCCCCACACCCACACACACAGAGCCACTGACCCACACACACAGAGCCACTGACACACACACACAAACACACACAGCCACTGGCCCACATACCCACACACACAGGGCCGTTGACCCACAAACACACACACCCACTGACCCACACACAGAGCCACTGACCCACAGTCACTGACCCACACACCCACACACCCACACACAGAGCCACTTACCCACACACACACACACACACAGAGCCACTGACCCCCCCCCACACACAGAGCCACTGACCCACACACACACAGAGCCACTGACCCCCCCCCCCACACACACAAAGCCACTAACCCACACACACACACACACAGAGCAACTAACCCACACACACACACAGAGCCACTGACCCACACCCACACACAGACCCACACACACACAGCCACTGACCCCCACACACACACAGAGCCACTGACCCCCCCCCCCCCCCACACACACAGAGCCACTCACCCACACACACACAGAGCCACTGACCCACACACACACACACAGAGCCACTGACCCACACACACACAGAGCCACAGACCAACACACACACACAGAGCCACAGACCCCACTCCCCCCCCCCCCCACACACAGAGCCACTGACCCCCACACACACACACAGAGCCACTGACCCCCCCCCCCCCACACACACACACACAGAGCACACGCACAGAGCACACACACAGAGAGCAAAAGACCCACACACACACACAAAGAGCCACAGACCCACATACACAGAGAGCCACTGACCCACACACACACAGAGAGCCACTGACACACTTTTGGCTGTACAGGTATTGCTTGAAAGAAGGCGTAACCTGTGAAATATATATTTATTAATTTAACTTTTATCCTTCTGGGTTAAACTAAAGGACAGTGAAACAGTCTATAATATCCATAAATGTAGTATAGGTTTTACAGTAGATGGTGCAAAGCGAAAAATATACTGTATCTGTTTAATCTATTATCCCTACGGTTAAACAACAATTTACACTAAGTCACCCCAGAGATGTGTGTACATGCTCAAGTTCTGTTCCCAATGTTTTGCTTAAAGTAAACTTTAAAAAAAGTTTATAAATTTGCAAAAGAGAGATAAAGAGGAGGTTTTTTTTTTTTAATTCTCATTAAGCCCCGACAGTTCAGAGTTTAGATGCTGCATTAACATTATAGACTTAAAAACATAGTTAAACATGGATACTTTCATGAACCTTACAAGATACAATTAATATACTGTATTGTAAATAAATCTCATGACAAGTATATTTTCTAGTCATCATAAATAGAGTAAAAAAAACAATTGCGACCGTGCTTAGCTGTTAATCTCCTGTGAATCCAAACTGATTATATCCTGCTGCTTCCACTCTCTCCCGCGATCCACCGGGGCCAATCCAGACATATAAAAACAAAATAGAGAAGCACAAGAAAACCCAAAGCAATGTAAAGGTACTAACTTTATGGATACAAATGATAAAGAACAACACTTACGTCAATATACAGTCTTGTTAAAACAAATGGTGCAATCCCCCACGTCCCTCAGACTCTCTGGTGGTTAAACAGCTTACTGCAGATGGTGACAACACCTAACTGGTATAGAGCCAGTAGGGGAGTTGGCAGATCACACTGCTATCTGGGACTGTACTGCGGCCTGCTGCAGAACTCAAACAGCGCCCCCGTGGATCCTGGACGGAGAAAGAGAGGTGTGGGGCTTCGGCCGTGTCCTGCACGTGATGTCACACGTTCTACGCTAGGACAATGGATACCTCTACACGTATCACATGAATTATGCTTCATCAAGGGAAGTATTCATACATACAGTACACTAGTGATAATTTAGATTGTAAGCTCTTCGGAGAAGGGACTCCTTTTCCTAAATGTTACTTTTTTTGTCTGAAGCACTTGTTCCCATTATGTGTTATTTGTTATTTATATGATTGTCGCATGTATTACTGTTGTGAAGCGCTATGTACATTAATGGCAGTATATAAATATAGACATACATACAAACATAGTGATACAACTAGGTTCTCAAACTGATTACCAACATGATTTACATATGATGTTCATACAATTGGAGTTTTAAATATTCATCTTCTTAAAAACATTTTGTATCATGAATCAAAGAACCAGTGTTAAGAAGAAAAATCATAAAGAGTATGCACAGTAGTTTTATTTTAGCTACTAAAGTGTTATTTGATGTGTGGTATTATATATTGATATTTTAAACCTAAAAAATTGGATGACAGATTACAGCAAGGCTATGTGTTTAACTGTCAACTTGATCCATAACTTTCACATAAACGTGAAACCATTTATTGTCATTGCTGCCCAGAATATATCCTGCTCGTTCAGTGGTAGTTTCTCTACCATTTATTTTCAAATCAATACTCAATTACTAAGAGTAAGATTCACTCTTTTCCCCCATCTTCAAGATGAAATTATGGACTTAAGCAATAACACTTAGTCAAGGCAAGCCACTGTCCATTAACTCATTTATGCCAATGAAAAGCCATACAGATACTTTATTAAACCTATGGTATTTCTCTTATTTTAATTAATCATTGTGGAAAAGGCCTTTTACATTGTGACTGATGGCCTGAGAAAACCATTTTCTTCTAACTACCTTTTAATTTCAACTCTTGGAGGGTTCATTGACTGAATCTCCCAACAACCCATCAATGCTAGTTTTAATGTATTTCCTTTTGTGTTATTGAGAAGAATAGAGTGGCAATGAGGCTTTGTGCTCCTTTTCATAACTCAAATTATTGATTTGGTAAATGCAGCACATTTACTAGTGGATAAAAGTACTGTCAATGAAGAAACTATGAACTATATAAATTACTTTGTTAACATGAAATAAAGATATTTACGACTTTTTCTATAAAATTCAGCTACTTAAAACTCACAAATAGTTCTTTGTTCACAAAGATTTTTATATTAATAAAATCTACGTGATCATACAATAAAATTGACATTAAATATTGTGATAAATAATTTAGTACATGTAACGCTTTTGTAAATTGGAAGTAAAATCTTGTCTGAGTTGTTAACAGTCATGATAGTTACTACATGCTGAGCTATATAAATCTTAATTTTAATTTAAGGATGATGGCAGTGCAGTTAGTATAGAGAAAGAGACACACTAGGCCTAAGGAGTTTGGTGTGTTTTGATGTTTGGTGAGTGATTATAGCGAGTTTGGAAGGGTTGTTTAGAAGAGGATGAATGAAGGACCTGTAAAGGAGAGGAGGGGTACAGGGTATGTGGAGTAGAGGAGGAGTGAAGGAATGAAGGGACTGGGGAGGAGAGAAAGAAGAAGTGTATGGCTTGTGGATGGAGTGTAGAGAAGAACCATAATGGAGAGAGAGATCCTTTTAAAAAGGTTTCAGTAAGGACATGCGGAATACAGACGGGATCTTCATGGAGGCTGGGAGGCGTACCAGGTATGCCACAGATTGACCGTCTCGATGATAGGAAAAAGGTCAATAAATCAAGGAGATAGCTTTGCCGTTGGTGCTTTTAATCTGATGTTTTTGGTAGAAAGGCATAGCTTGTCGTCAGGATTATATGTTGGTATCTCATGACAGTGTCAATCTGCTTGCCTTTTTTGCATGGGCAGCACTCTCTGAAGGTTGTTTTTGGATCTTTCCCCATAACTCCTGTAATTGCTGGATCAGGTTATCCACAGCTGGGACTCCTAATGCGGCCCCTGAAAAAGGAAGAGCTGAGGGATGAAAGCCATAATTAGCAAAGAATGGAGATTCTTGAGATGAGTCACTCCATAGATTATTATGAGAGAATTCTGACCAAGGTAAGAGGTCTGCCCAATCGTCTTGAGTGTCCGATATGAAACAACGGATATATTATTCCAAGAACTGATTAGTCTGCTCAGTTTGTACATTAGACAGGGGGTGATAAGCGGCCGAAAAGTGTAAGGCCACTCCAAGTTGTTGGCATAAGGCCCTACAAAATTTGGAGATGACACGATTACTTGAGGAGCTCCATGGAGTTGAAATATCTCGCAAATAAAAATTTCAGAAAGTTTAGCAGTATTAGGTAGTCCCTTTAGAGGAATGAAATGAGCTTATTTGGAGAACCTGTCCTTGACTACTGTATTACCATGTATTACTACTGTGAAGTGCTATGTACATTAATGGCGCTATATAAATAAAGACATACAATACAATGACTACCAGGATCGTGTTCATGCCCTTGGAAAAGGGCAACCACCACAAAATCCATAGAAATGTGAGTCTATGGTCTTTCTGGGATCGGAAGAGGTTTTAGTAACCCTGTAGGGTGATTCCTGGGTGTTTTGGTCTGGGTGCAGACAAGACAAGAGGACACAAAGTTCTTAGCATCCTTCCAGATCCCCGGCCACCAGAATTTCCATTCCAATAAATTTATGGTCCCCCTTTCTCCAGGATAAGCCAAGGTTTTGGAATTATGACCCCACCCCAAGACCTTTTGTTGATAGGCTGGCGAAACAAAAAGGCATCCCTCCGGAACTTTAAGGCCCTCTGGAATTAAGGATTGATCCAGGATTATGTCGTTTAGTGAGTCAAACGTAGCAGCTGAGATGATGTGTGATGAGGAAGAATGGGTTCTTCACTGTCTTCTGCAGTGTCGTCGACCAGGAATTGGCGAGAAAGGGCGCCTACTTTTATTTTCTTGGACCATGGAAGGTAAGAAATAATAAAGTTGAAACGAGAGAAGAATAATGTCCACCACACTTGTCATGAACACAATCGATGGGCGCCCTCGATGTACAAGAGGTTTTTGTGATCTGTGAGTATAGTCACCAATTTTTTTGTGCCCTCCAACAACTGACTCTATTCCTGCAAAGTCATTTTTATGGTCAAGAGTTCTTGGTTGCTGACGTCATCGTTCTGTTCAGATGGGGAGAATTTTTGGGAGAAGAATGCACAAGGTTGCAATTTGGCCTTTGGGTTTTTCTGCTGAGATAGTACTGCTCCTGCCCCCACATCAGCGGGATCTTGGTGCACCAGAACTGGAGCAGAAACGAAGGCTGTTTTTAATCTGTCAAATGCATCTTCTGCGTCAGCAGACCATTGAGAAGGGTCCGCCCCCACTTGGTTAAGGTGGTGATAGGTACCAGGACGGATGAAAGTTCTGGATAAATCGGCGGTAATAATTTGCAAATCCTAGAAACCGTTGAACAGCTTTCAGGCTGAGGAGACATGGCCACTCTAGAACGGCTTTGACTTTGGCTGGATCCAAGGCTAATCTGAGATGATATATCCCATAAAATAGGTAATGGATTGATGGAATTGACATTTCTCTAATTTAGGAAACAGATGCTTCTCCCGCAAACAGTTTAGAATCTACATAACATGGCCTAGATGTTAATGTGCTGATTTAGAGAGTATCAAGATATCATCCAGGTATACGATGACATATTTGTCGAGGAGATCCCTAAATATCTCGTTCATAAAGTTCTGGAATACTGCCGGAGCGTAGCAGAGTCGGAAAGGTATAACAAGATACTCGTAGTGTCCATCACACGTATTGAAAACCGTCTTCCACTCATCCCCTTGACAAATTCTCACCAAATTATAAGCCCCTCGTAAATCCAATTTGATAAAAATAGAAGCTCCTTGCAACCTGTCAAACAGTTCAGAAATGAGTGGTAAAGGATAGCGTTTTTTTGCTATGAGTTTGTCGAGTTCTCGGTAGTCAATGCATGGTCGTAGCGTTCCATCCTTCTTTTTAACAAAGAAAAACCCTGCCCCAACAGGAGAAGAAAACTTATGAATGAATTTCCTCTGAAGGCTTTCATGAATGTACTCCTTCATGGAGCAGTTCTCTGGAGGGGACAATGGATATGAACCTCCTCTGGGAGGAACAGAGCTGGGCAAAAGACAGATGTGGTGTTAACTCCTCTGACTGAACTTTGTCGAATACATCCCAAAAGGTGGAGTAGATGGTGGGTAAGCCAGGGTTCACCTCGGACAGTACTAAAACACCAGCCATCGTTTGGAAAGGAATGGGACATTTCTTTAGATATGAACTCCAATGGACGAGTTGAGACTCTGCCCAATCCACTAAAGGGTTATGAAGTTGAACAGTAAACCCACAATTACAGCAATATTGGGGCAGTAGATTATGTCCAGTCGAATCTTCTCCATATGGTCCGTACCTGTCTCCAACTTTAGTAGAGTCATCTCTAAGGAAATTAATGCTGGCTGTAATGGTCTGCCATCTATCGCCTTCAAACATATCAGAGATTTTCTCCGTACCAACGGAATTCCATGTTTCTCCGCGAAACTCTGGTCGATGAATTTATCGCCTGACTGGAGCCCAGAAAGGCCTGTGTCTTGACCGCGAAGGATTTCCCAGTCAATTTGATAGATAGCATCTACCTATTAGTTAGACTAGAGGGAGATGTATGCAATCTTCCCAGCGTGATTGTCCCTTCTCTCACTGGGATCTTGGCGTTTCCGACTTACTGGGACAAAGGAGGGCCAGATGTCCGGTTACACTGCAAAACATACAGAGACCGGAGGTGCATCTACGCTGCTTCTCGCTGGTCAATAAGTTATGACCCCCGAGCTGCATTGCCTCCTCTGGATCCAGGGAATAGTCATTAATGGGAGCCACTGAAGAAGTATGAAGAGATTGTGTACCTGTTTTGCACTGAACCCTCGGCTCTTCTCTCCAGTAGGCGCAAGTCGATGCGGATACATAGGGTGATGAGATCCTATAAACCTGCAGGGCATTCCAGCACAGCGAGTTCATCCTTGAAGTTCTCCATAAGACCTTGCCAAAATACTGCTACCAGCATGTCGTTCCATCCGGGTTCTGCGGCGAGGGTCTGGAATTCAACTGTGTAGCAGGCCACAGTTCGACTGCTTTGGAAAATATGCGGGAGGTAAGAGGAAGCCATCACCTTACATCCTGGAGTGTCGAAGACCCTTCGGAACTCCCGTGTGAAGAGAGATATGTTGTTAGTGAGGTCTTATCTTTGCTCCCAGATAGGAGATCATCAGTTAACAAGAACATGATGTATGCGACTTTTGAACGCTGAGACACAAAACGAGAAGAGGCCATTTCAAATTGAATTAAACATTTTATGAGAAACCCCCGACAGATGAGGAGGTCCCCACCATAGCAATTCAGCATAGGAAGTCGTGGTTCAGCGGCGGTGTGGGTAGAAGTCTGTGTCTAGACATGCGCTGTTGTGGAAGTAGGATTGAACGTTGTACGCTGTCGCTGATCTATGGTAGATTGCATCTGATCCATACGTTTGTTATTCAGATCTGTGTACTGTTGCATTTGAGTCTGCAGTTGGTCGTGCAGGGTCAAAACTTGACCCGCCTCAGCGGGTCCATGTTTGCGGGGCTGAGCATGCTATAATGAGTGCTCGCCACAAAGAAGACAGGATCGCGAGGCTGAGATGATGATTGGTAAACATCAACCCGGAGCCGAGCGGCCACGCAGGCTCGTAACCATGTAGCTGGGTCCGGGTAGGAGAAGTTGGGTAGAAGGTATACTCGATATGTTCAGGGGTTGGAGAGAGGAGGAAAGAAGAGGTCACGTAGTCAAGGTCAAAGGCAGGAGATGGTAGAACAGTGGAGGAATCCGTGGTCCAAGTTCAGATGAAACTGTAAGGCAGAACAGACATGGCAAAGTAAGGCAGGACTAAAAATTACAGAGTGCTTGTGACCAGCACAACGTCACGAAAAACAAAGTATTATGCTCAGCCAAATTGCAGAGGCAAAGACTGAGCATACAAAGGGTGAATCAGCCAATAGGTGACTGTTGGTCAGCAGAGGCTGAAAGTGAAACCAGAGTGTTGATTTGTAGGTGTGCAGAATGCATACAGCAGCAGCTGATGAGGAAAGCTTGCAGCAAGTCAGAATCAAACTATGGTACTTAACATTAATATTATACATGCATTCTTTTTTGTATTACAGCACAGTCTCTTGTTTTATTTTAAATGTATGTTTAATGTGGGACTGTTTTTATAAACATTTTTATTTTGTTGGTTTATCTAATAGGGATATTGGACATTATTCTAGGGGGAGGGTAGTTTTGTTGGGGTGGATGAAAAGGGTCTTGCTCCTTGCAGGGTGGTTAGACCTCCTGGGGGCAGAGCAGGAGGGGTGAATCCCTTCTTAACCTTAGCAGTTAGCCACTAAAGTAATAATGGGGGTAAAGTAATTTATTTTAACATTGTTCTGTACTCTTTTTTGAATCAGTCCAGTCTGTCCTTTCCCTTGATGATGGAGATCCTGAATATCAGTATCTACATCACGAGGAGGAATACTATAATAGCATATTTTTTCGAAGTCATTAAGGAGTAGGACAGACCGGACTGACTGCTTCAGAACTGCTCAGGGAGACAGGTAGATAAGCTACTTCTCTGTGGGACTCATCCATAAAGCTCTTCCAGACTGGTGGCTGGCTTGGTATAATTAACTCTATGGAGTTCCATTCAGAAGCACGGACCCCCACAGAGTTAATCGTCCTTGGCCGTGATCGTGCACTGCTGCAATGTGGCCTGGCTGAATGCTGCATCTAGAACAGTATGCTTTGCTACATCTGTTTAACAGAAGTGAAGTATAGTAATTACAAAACAATGTCTAATTGTAGCAATACCAATGTTAGTGTTTTTAATAAATATTTGTAAAGTAGATATAGAAGGACAAGAAGAGGTGGATGTAGTTTTGGTCAAGCTCATTGTGTTGGTGGCACTGGTGATAAATCTGATAAAGATAAATCAGTTAAAGGTGATGCTCTTTGTTGTGATCCTTCTACTACTAATACTGAAAGCCACAATGTACAGTATAAGCACATGGACAATAGAAGTAGTAGAAGGCTCACTTCCCTTCCTCTGTCTAATGGAGAATTAATTTGCAGTTAAGAAAATATGTAAAAATGGATTTGGAAGTTCAAATCAGCCTATCGCCCTAGCTACAAGTACTTCTGAAAGAAAAATGGATAATGTGTGGAAGCATAATATATACAGTAGAATGTTAATAAAACTGTCAGTTTTAGAGAAATGCCAGGCCCATCACAACCACTGACACTAGTGCCAGCCTCTGATGTGCCTGTTACTGCTTCCAACAAGAAGCCCACTATTAAGTTTGCAAAAGTCACATCCTTCTTGTCACAGTCCAAAAAAGGGATTACTGTTGAACAGTGACATTGCTATTAACAGACTCTGAAGAGCTGTTAAAACAGTCAACTGTATAAAAGGCAGCGTCACAATCCTAGGAACTTGATGACTTTGTGGAGTAGGGAGGTGAATTTGATGATTCATCTGTTTAAATATCACTTGTTTTGATTGAGGATTCTGGTGATGATGGTGAGTATGTTGCAGATGCTGTTAAAGACTTATTTAAGTGGCACTGGTAGTGGTGGTGGCCTGGGTAGTGATGAATATTACATTTCATACAGAAGTGATGATACTATGATCGTTCTTCATGATTGTGAAAATACATATTCTATCACGTGGAGTTAACACTAGAAGCACTAATAATAATAATAATAATAATAATAATAACCCTGTATATCAGTTTTTAAAAAACAGACGCAAACATTTTCATCAACAACAACAGCCTCTGTAACACAGACATCGTCGTCGTCGTCGTCGTCGTCGTCGTCGTCGTCGTCGTCGTCGTCGTCGTCGTCGTCACCACCACCACCACCACCACCACCACCACTTATCAATCATGGTTCTGATGATGATGTTGACACCCCCTTCTCCCCAGCCGCCAAGGGCTAACACCACCATCCTCACCACAACATAGACGAACATGATTACATTCACAAGTTCATCCCCAAACACCAGATATGTCTGCTGTTGTCCATACTTTCAATACAACAAGAGTCATTTTGTGGCATTATTTTTAATTCTCAAAGAATGTGCTTACAGCAAAATATTGTTATATAGAACAGATGTTAAAAGGGTTAAAACAGGTACCCATCCTGGCACTTTTTCTTTAAGAGCTCACATGACCCACCACCAAATGACAAAGGGGCCTATTCTATAAGCCTCGATAAGCCACTTATCGAGGCCTTTTGGCCAAAATGCCTACTGTACTGCTATTCTGTAGGCCTCAATAAGTGGGTGATAAAGGCATGAATCTCCAATTTTTTCAACCATCAAAAAAAGATCGCTGAGTGAGCGTTGATAAATAATGTATAGGCAGGTTCTGAAACTCGTGCAATTCTAGTAGCCTTGATTAGTTATCACGGCTAATCGCAGCTCTAGAATGGCGAGTTTGTCCCAAAATCCTCATGCCAAAGTTGGCGTGAGGATGAGGAGAACCTGCTGCGAAGGTGGCGAGAGAGGATTTAGAATTTTTTTTTTTCCTGAATCGGATTGATGCCAGGAGTCTCCAGAGTTGATATCCATTAAAATCAGCACCTGAGACCCCCGGCATGAATCCCATCCAATAAAAACGCATTTACAGGCAACCATTACCTTAGCGGCTGACTGCTAAGGTAATGAAGGGGTTAACTCCCAGTGCCATGTTTATTGTGTATTGTGGGGGTGGATGAAGGTGGTATTTGGCTCTTGGTGGGTGTTTAGGCCTTGTTGGGGGAGGGCGGGTGACGGGTGGAGTTAACCCGCTCATTACCTTAGAGATAAATACCACTACGGTAATTAAGGGGTTAATCCCTCCCGCTAACGACCTGGTGGGTATAAACACCCATAAAGGGCCAAATACCAACTTAACCCATCCTCGCTATCCACAATAAACTTTCAAAAACACTACAACACTACTACCCACCTCCCTTACCCCCAACAACCCCCCACAACACATACAGTAATGGGCAAAATAACTGTTATCTAGATATGGATAAAAGCTCATTTGCAAATTCAAAATAACACATTAGCCATCCAGCATAAATAAAGTAAATACAACTTTCTACTTATTCCTGCCATCATGAAGGATGTTCTCATCAGAATACTGCAGGTCTATGTCCTCCGTTGCCATCAAGCGTACATCAAAACATATAACCTAATGGCCCCTTACCCCTTAATCACCTTAGCGATTAATAACTGCTATAATAATTAAGGAGTTAACCCCCGTCCCCCACTACCCACCCGGGAGGCCTAACCACCCACCCAAGGGCCACTATACCCACTCTCTTCCCATTGATTGGCACAGTGGTATATCATACCCACATAATATGGGCATGATAAGCCACTACAGCACTCAATGGTCAACCTAATACAAATCATTCAGGCCAAAAATACACAATAATAAAATAAATACACAAACACCTGTATACCCCAACAATAAAATTATTAAAAAGCCTGATAGTACACATGAATAAAAACTATCATCAAAACAGCAAAATACTAAAAATTATGTTGTTCCAAAACATAATAATTCAATAAAATAAACACCTATCCAACCAATTCAAGAAATAAAATCACTAGCCAACAAATCAATTAAATAAATAAAACCACTAGCCAACAAATCAATTAAATAAATAAAACCACTAGCCAACAAGACAATTAATTAATTTAAAACACGAACCAATCCTAAAATGTCCTAAAAACATGCCATTCAAATTCCAAACAATTTAATCCTAACAATAAACAGAAATAGAAAAAAAATAACAAGCAATTGAAAACAAGCATTTGCCAAAAAATACATTACCTGTCCCTGTATTTATCTGTACCCTATAGGGGCACAGAATAATACATTAGCAGTCAATGGGCAATCAAAAGCATAAAAATAAATAAATACAATGAAAAAACCTGAAAAAAAGACATTTACATACATTTAATATTTTACTTAACTTTACAAGTTTTCACCCTCCGAATCCCAGTGTATCTGCAAGCTCTCAACCTGCAACGTCATCCCCCATTTTCCATGCAAATTTGTTTTTACGGTTTCTGATTACATTTCAATTTTTTCATGACATTTCATGAAGTTCAAATTTTTCTCAATTTCACCAATTTTGCCTGAATTTCCCTAATTTTTCTAGTATTTGGTAACTTTTTGTTAGAAAAACATGGCACTACATGGTATTATTTAAAGGTAATGTGAATCCACATTGAACTTTAAAGCTTGCCATTACTGCAATAAAATGTGGCATAATTTGACTCAGAGAAAATAAGTACATACACTGTGAGTGTTCATTGAATGTCATTGCCCAGAAGTCCTGGTAGCAGCGGCAGCACAGTATGCGAAGAGATAATGAGGAACAGGTAGGTTGCAGACCTGTGTCACACATGAATGTGCTCAAAAGTGGTATTTTTATTTGCTGTACACTGTGTGGTGGAGGGTTTCTGTCAGGTTTTTATTCACGATACTGGAACTTACTTCACATCTCTAATAAAATGTTATAGGAATCTGATTATATTATTATTGGGGACCAACCTACAGTACCAATTAGCCAATTAATCACTTCAGGACTAAGTGGAACTACATATTTAACTCAATTGATTTTTTCCCCAAGGTACATCATAATGCACAGATCAATGTTCACCTGGGATTTAATTGCCAGCACTACAATATGAGAGCATCATGCAACAGCTCTTCATAGTAGGTTTTTGATTGATCTCTATTGCACAGTTTTGTGTCACCTTTATATTTTGCCACCTTCCTACTTACCCTTTCCTTAAAGACCTAGTATCCAGTAATGCAGAGGAGTATATCCCCTCCTTTAGAACTCTGATAAAGGCTAAGGTGCTTCATCGGGGCTGGGCTCCAGAACATTCTCTGGTAGTGTGGAGAGCGATTGCGTTGTCTGCACAGTGAAGGCTGAGGCCCTAGAGGTGGGTCTTCATGGCTTTGGACAGTTCTTATAGAAATTGCCATCTCAGCCACAGTTGCAGCAGTGGGTATTGCAGTTGACATTGAGTCTAGGATAAGGATCTGACCTCCTAGGCACCCTGGATGTGGAGACAGGTGCCGCTGAAGGAGGGGTGTCTATCGCACATTTTGTCTCCGTAGGTTTTTGAAACAACGCCCCTTTGTTCTCTTCCTTGCGGGATTCTTTAGACTTCTTGGGGGTGTGGAAGTGTAACTCAACCTCCTGCTTCCTTATATGGTCCATCAATTCCATGAAGCTGAGGGGTGTTGCAGCCTGAGGGGTACCTCGCATAATGAGGGCTAACGGGTGTAAGGGTAGAGATCTTTTCATGAGCTGTTTGAATCTATACTCATTTACTAGAGTGGCAGGTATAATTTTCCTGGAGAGCAATCTCCATATAGACATTTGCAAGCATCATGTAAACGTGGACAGTTCTTCTCCCTCTTTCTGGCAGAGAGCACAGAATTGAGCCAGGAGTTCATCTTCGTCCTCCTTGGCAGTATAGGCCTGAGTGAGGAGTTAAACTAGCTCTTGTGCCGTGACTTCTCCCTCGGTCTCGCGGTGCATTTGTACCAGTTGAGCGACTGGGGGCCATAAACATTCAACTATTCGCTGTGTCTTTACGGCCTCGTAGCAGGACCATTCGTTGAGCACATGTAGGGTATGTTGTGTGTGGGTAGAAGTCTGTGTCTAGACAGGCGCTGTTGTGGAAGTAGGATTGAACGCTGTACGCTGTCGCTGATCTATGGTAGATTGCATCTGATCCATACGTTTGTTATTCAGATCTGTGTACTGTTGCATTTGAGTCTGCAGTTGGTCGTGCAGGGTCAAAACTTGACCCGCCTCAGCGGGTCCATGTTTGCGGGGCTGAGCATGCTATAATGAGTGCTCGCCACAAAGAAGACAGGATCGCGAGGCTGAGATGATGATTGGTAAAGATCAACCCGGAGCCGAGCGGCCACGCAGGCTCGTAGCCATGTAGCTGGTTCAGGGTAGGAGAAGTTGGGTAGAAGGTATACTCGATATGTCCAGGGATTGGAGAGAGGAGGATAGAAGAGGTCACATAGTCAAGGTCAAAGGCAGGAGATGGTAGAATAGTGGAGGAATCCGTGGTCCAAGTTCAGATGAAACTGTAAGGCAGAACAGACATGGCAAAGTAAGGCAGGACTAAAAATTACAGAGTGCTTGTGACCAGCACAACGTCACGAAAAACAAAGTATTATGCTCAGCCAAATTGCAGAGGCAAAGACTGAGCATACAAAGGGTGAATCAGCCAATAGGTGACTGTTGGTCAGCAGAGGCTGAAAGTGAAACCAGACTGTTGATTTGTAGGTGTGCAGAATGCATACAGCAGCAGCTGATGAGGAAAGCTTGCAGCAAGTCAGAATCAAACTATGGTACTTAACATTAATATTATACATGCATTCTTTTTTGTATTACAGCACAGTCTCTTGTTTTATTTTAAATGTATGTTTAATGTGGGACTGCTTTTATAAACATTTTTATTTTGTTGGTTTATCTAATAGGGATATTGGACATTATTCTAGGGGGAGGGTAGTTTTGTTGGGGTGGATGAAAAGGGTCTTGCTCCTTGCAGGGTGGTTAGACCTCCTGGGGGCAGAGCAGGAGGGGTGAATCCCTTCTTAACCTTAGCAGTTAGACACTAAAGTAATAATGGGGGTAAAGTAATTTATTTTAACATTGTTCTGTACTCTTTTTTGAATCAGTCCAGTCTGTCCTTTCCCTTGATGATGGAGATCCTGAATATCAGTATCTACATCACGAGGAGGAATACTATAATAGCATATTTTTTTTCGAAGTCATTAAGGGGTAGGACAGACCGTACTGACTGCTTCAGAACTGCTCAGGGAGACAGGGAGATAAGCTACTGTACTTCTCTGTGGGACTCATCCATAAAGCTTTTCCAGACTGGTGGCTGGCTTGGTATAATTAACTCTATGGGGTTAACATGATTACATTCACAAGTTCATCCCCAAACACCAGATATGTCTGCTGTTGTCCATACTTTCAATACAACAAGAGTCATTTTGTGGCATTATTTTCAATTCTCAAAGAATGTGCTTACAGCAAAATATTGTTATATAGAACAGATGTTAAAAGGGTTAAAACAGGTACCCATCCTGGCACTTTTTCTTTAAGAGCTCACATGACCCACCACCAAATGACAAAGGGACCTATTCTATAAGCCTCGATAAGCCACTTATCGGGGCCTTTTGGCCAAAATGCCTACTGTACTGCTATTCTGTAGGCCTCAATAAGTGGGTGATAAAGGCACGAATCTCCAATTTTTTCAACCATCAAAAAAAGATCGCCGAGTGAGCATTGATAAGTAATGTATAGGCAGGTTCTGAAACTCGTGCAATTCTAGTAGCCTTGATTAATTATCGCGGCTAATCGCAGCTCTAGAATGGCGAGTTTGTCCCAAAATCCTCACGCCAAAGTTGGCGTGAGGATGAGGAGAACCTGCTGAGAAGGCGGCGAGAGAGGACTTAGAATTTTTTTTTTTTCCTGAATCGGATTGATGCCAGGAGTCTCCAGAGTTGATATCCATTAAAATCAGCACCTGAGACCCCCGGCATGAATCCCATGCAATAAAAATGCATTTACAGGCAACCATTACCTTAGCGGCTGACTGCTAAGGTAATGAAAGGGTTAACTCCCAGTGCCATGTTTATTGTGTATTGTGGGGGTGGATGAAGGTGGTGTTTGGCTCTTGGTGGGTGTTTAGGCCTTGTTGGGGGGGGCGGGTGACGGGTGGAGTTAACCCGCTCATTACCTTAGAGATAAATACCACTAAGGTAATTAAGGAGTTAATCCCTCCCGCTAACGACCCGTAGGTATAAACACCCACAAAGGGCCAAATACCAACTTCACCCATCCTCTCTATCCACAATAAACATTCAAAAACACTACAACACTACTACCCACCTCCCTTACCCCCAACAACCCCCACAACACATACAGTAATGGGCAAAATAACTGTTATCTAGATATGGATAAAAGCTCATTTGCAAATTCAAAATAACACATTAGCCATCCAGCATAAATAAAGTAAATACAACTTTCTACCTATTCCTGCCATCATGAAGGATGTTCTCATCAGAATACTGCAGGTCTATGTCCTCCGTTGCCATCAAGCGTACATCAAAACATATAACCTAATGGCCCCTTACCTCTTAATCACCTTAGCGATTAATAACTGCTATAATAATTAAGGAGTTAACCCCCGTCCCCCACTACCCACCCGGGAGGCCTAACCACCCACCCAAGGGCCACTATACCCACTCTCTTCCCATTGATTGGCACAGTGGTATATCATACCCACATACTATGGGCATGATAAGCCACTACAGCACTCAATGGTCAACCTAATACAAATCATTCAGGCCAAAAATAAACAATAATAAAATAAATACACAAACACCTGAATACCCCAACAATAAAATAATTAAAAAGCCTAATAGTACACATGAATAAAAACTATCATCAAAACAGCAAAATACTAAAAATTATGTTGTTCCAAAACATAAAAAATTCAATAAAATAAACACCTATCCAACCAATTCAAGAAATAAAATCACTAGCCAACAAATCAATTAAATAAATAAAACCACTAGCCAACAAATCAATTAAATAAATAAAACCACTAGCCAACAAGACAATTAATTAATTTAAAACACGAACCAATCCTAAAATGTCTTAAAAACATGCCATTCAAATTCCAAACAATTTAATCCTAACAATAAACAGAAATAGAAAAAAAATAACAAGCAATTGAAAACAAGCATTTGCCAAAAAATACATTACCTGTCCCTGTATTTATCTGTACCCTAAAGGGGCACAGAATAATACATTAGCAGTCAATGGGCAATCACAAGCATAAAAATAAATAAACACAATGAAAAAACCTGAAAAAAAGACATTTACATACATTTAATATTTTACTTAACTTTACAAGTTTTCACCCTCCGAATCTCCGTGTAACTGCAAGCTCTCAACCTGCAACGTCATCCTCCATTTTCCATGCATATTTGTTTTTACGGTTTCTGATTACATTTCAATTTTTTCATGACATTTCATGAAGTTCAAATTTTTCTCAATTTCACCAATTTTGCCTGAATTTCCCTAATTTTTCTAGTATTTGGTAACTTTTTGTTAGAAAAACATGGCACTACATGGTATTATTTAAAGGTAATGTGAATCCACATTGAACTTTAAAGCTTGCCATTACTGCAATAAAATGTGGCATAATTTGACTCAGAGAAAATAAGTACATACACTGTGAGTGTTCATTGAATGTCATTGCCCAGAAGTCCTGGTAGCAGCGGCAGCACAGTATGCGAAGAGATAATGAGGAACAGGTAGGTTGCAGACCTGTGTCACACATGAATGTGCTCAAAAGTGGTATTTTTATTTGCTGTACACTGTGTGGTGGAGGGTTTCTGTCAGGTTTTTATTCACGATACTGGAACTTACTTCACATCTCTAATAAAATGTTATAGGAATCTGATTATATTATTATTGGGGACCAACCTACAGTACCAATTAGCCAATTAATCACTTCAGGACTAAGTGGAACTACATATTTAACTCAATTGATTTTTTCCCCAAGGTACATCATAATGCACAGATCAATGCACATTGATACCCTGACAACCAAGACCTATGCCAAACTAGGGGTACTTTACAGGAACAAATCCTCCCTAAGTCTCCTGGTCAGAAAGCGTATTGCACAGCAGATGCTAATGCCAATTATTGACTATGGAGACATAGTATATGGCTCGGCTCTTCAAACCCACCTTAGCAAACTTGACACCCTCTACAATTCAATTTGTCGTTTTGTTCTCCAATGCAACTACAACACACATCACTGCGAAATGCTCAAAGAACTAGATTGGTCATCACTAGAGTCTAGGCGCAAAGTTCACCTTTCCTGTCTCACCCTCAAATACATTCTGGGCAAGCTACCCAGCTACCTGAACAAGCTCCTCATCCCTACCACATGCAGTACCTATCACCTGAGATCAGACTCCAAAAGACTATTCATGGTCCCAAGACTCAACAAAGTATCCGGACGTTCCTCCTTCTCCTTCCGTGCACCCCAAAACTGGAACAACCTACCAGAGACTCTCATATCCACCACCAGCTTAAGTTCTTTCAAATCTAAGGCTGTCTCACACTTTAATCTGGTCTGTAACTGTTTCATAAGCTCATAATATATATTTTCTTTAACTGTGCATGCAATGTCTTGTATATAAATGTATACCTTGTTCATTTATGTAACTGTATTTGTAACCATGTATTATTTGTTTTACTCTGTGCCCAGGACATACTTGAAAACGAGAGGTAACTCTCAATGTATTACTTCCTGGTAAAATATTTTATAAATAAATAAATAAATAAATAAATGTTCACCTGGGATTTAATTGCCAGCACTACAATATGAGAGCATCATGCAATAGCTCTTCACAGTAGGTTTTTGATTGATCTCTATTGCGCAGTTTTGTGTCACCTTTATATTTTGCCACCTTCCTACTTACCCTTTCCTTAAAGACCTAGTATCCAGTAATGCAGAGGAGTATATCCCCTCCTTTAGAACTCTGATAATGGCTAAGGTGCTTCATCGGGGCTGGGCTCCAGAACGTTCTCTGGTAGTGTGGAGAGCGATTGCGTTGTCTGCACAGTGAAGGCTGAGGCCCTAGAGGTTGGTCTTCATGGCTTTGGACAGTTCTTATAGAAATTGCCATCTCAGCCACAGTTGCAGCAGTGGGTATTGCAGTTGACATCGAGTCTAGGATAAGGATCTGACCTCCTAGGCACCCTGGATGTGGAGACAGGTGCCGCTGAAGGAGGGGTGTCTATCGCACATTTTGTCTCCGTAGGTTTTTGAAACAACGCCCCTTTGTTCTCTTCCTTGCGGGATTCTTTAGACTTCTTGGGGGTGTGGAAGTGTAACTCAACCTCCTGCTTCCTTATATGGTCCATCAATTCCATGAAGCTGAGGGGTGTTGCAGCCTGAGGAGTACCTCGCATCATGAGGGCTTATGGGTGTAAGGGTAGAGATCTTTTCATGAGCTGTTTGAATCTATACTCATTTACTAGAGTGGCAGGTATAATTTTCCTGGAGAGCAATCCCCATATGGACATTTGCAAGCATCATGTAAACGTGGACAGTTCTTCTCCCTCTTTCTGGCAGAGAGCACAGAATTGAGCCAGGAGTTCATCTTCGTCCTCCTCGGCAATATAGGCCTGAGTGAGGAGTTCAACTAGCTTTTGGGCCGTGACTTCTCCCTCGGTCTCGCGGTGCATTTGTACCAGTTGAGCGACTGGGGGCCATAAACATTCAACTATTCGCTGTGTCTTTATGGCCTCGTAGCAGGACCATTCGTTGAGCACATGTAGGGTATGTTCCTTCCAGGTTCCAAACTCTTCCTCACAAATGGGGTTTGGGCTTATCCCAGAGAAGGCTTTGAAATAGTTGTAGGGTTGTGCCAGTGACAGCTGACATCTTTTCTGTCAGCTGCTGCAGTACTCCAGTGAGTTGCTGAGCTCCATCCGAACTGTTGGTACTACGGTGGCTCCGTCTGGACCGTCGACTGCCAGCTTCGCTAGGGCTAGGGCTTCACAGGGGAGGGACTGATGTGGCCTCCTGACACTCTTCACACTAGATTGACGCTAGATGCTTCCGCTCTGGCGCTGCATTTGGGGTATATGAGTGGACTTACACCGGGTGGGGCTTCGGGGAGCTGTAGAAACTGGGGAGCATTGTCTTTTGGTACATAGCCACAGCAGTCAACTAGAATCGTGCTCCACAGAAGGAATGGATCCCTTTTTACATCTATAATGTGGGCGTTAGTAAACCCCGGTCTCTATCTCAGGGTGTCGCGCAGGTCAAGCAAGGGCAGCGATATCGGACCCTGGCTAAGGGCGACCACGTAACAGGAAGATGCTTGGTGTCGTAGTGCCCACTTGTGGACATTCTGGCAAGATTGTAGGGACATGTTCCTTTTCTGGTTCTGACTGTCCTTAATTTAGATTGGGCACCCGAGGTCTGAATCTCAGCAATGCCTCCAAATATAGCCCCCTTTCCCCGTGTCAAAGGGATCTACGTGTGCTGGATACCTGACTGCCATACAGGAGGCTGATCCTCCGCCACTGGGAGCCTCGGGTGATAACGTTCTATCTGGTGACAGAGTCTCAACCTGGGAGGAATCCGAGCACAACTGGATAACATCTTCCCAGGAACCCACACAGTAAAGGAATAAATATATACACAGTGGTATAACAACTTATCTTTACCGATACACGTAACCCTAAAACATAATAGCAATACAGGCCCACAATGCAATACTCACACACAATGTATATACACACATGGTGAGATCCCAAAGTACTGAGGTGCCCTGGGCACTTAACCACCCGGTGTCCACAGAGCCATGCCCACCCCAAAGTGTGTGGAGTAGCACAACCCACTGTATGTGTGGCCATTGGTGCACTTGTTGATACCTTTCTGGTCTCCGTCCAAACCAGGGTAGATGAAAGATGGTGGATTAGCAGGCCACAACCTGATCCTACGACAAGGTCTACCGGATCCTTTCCTGTCCGCAGGTGTCAACTTCTGAGGGGGCTCAAGCTGGAGTATGTCCCTATTAATGTCTCTTTAAGGGGGGTCTGTGGTCTGGTCCCAGACTGCACGCCATGCACACCACATGTCGTCCGTCACAGGTGCACTTACCAAGGTGCTATTGTGGAAGAGTCCCTATTTAGGAGCTTTCCCTGCAGCACGACAAACTATGTGGTGGTCGAGGCATAGTTGGAGCCTATGGGACAATTCTAGGCCTAGTCCAGGAGAGCTCTTCTCCCTGGACACAATCTTCTCTGATCATGTCCCTCTTTTGACTGGCGCACGGTCCTGAGCGCCAAAAATGTATCTATCTCCCAGCTGAAGATCCTGGGAGCCCTGTAGGCTGCTGCGTGTCACATGCCTCTCTCTCCCAGGGCATGCTTGGAGATGTAATTCCCCTGTGGAGCCGCCACAACTCACAGGGTACTGCGCTTGCACGATATCCATTCTGTGCATGCACAATCAAGATGGCCTCCGTGAGTGACTTGCGGATGCGTCGCGAATGTCCTGCGTGAGGGGCAAAGATGGCGGCGCCCTGCACCGGCATCAACCGGGGAACGCAGAAGCCCCGCTGACAACAACAGCCCTCCCGCAGCGCCCGCGGCACAAGCAGAAGCCTCCCCTTTCCCATCGCCCACATCGGAGTCATGGGGGGGCCAGGGAACCTGGCTACATATATACAAACAGAAATGTATATAATGTAGATATATTTAAAAAGGGGATTACTATAGTGCAATATACTTGTATCTTAATACTAGATAAACACAGACATGCAATGTCTGTTAATGTCATATGCCATGTCTGCTTAGATTTGCCCATTAATGCTCATCTATATTTTTTTGTTAATGATTTGGGACCATGTAGTGAATTTGCCAGTAATTGCCTGCTATAATACTGTAAATCACAAAAACATTTACATGTAATTGTTTTGTGTTTAGTCTTAGACACTCAAATTATAATCATTTACAGAGCAAAACTTTCTTAGAATTTTCTTATATTTATATCAAGGAAATGAAATTATTGTTGCAAAAGTGGAGAAATATTCATGGGGTTACAGTAAATCAAGCAGTTTATTCTAAAAACTGTTCCCTTAGACTTGACATACTGTAGGGTAAACCTATAGGCAAATATCATCTTGTCCCTTCTCCCCCCCCCCTTCCACCACAGCCCTTGTGTCTTTAAATTGCCTCATAAAATAATAAAGCAATCAATAGGAAAAATCATATGTGAAGGTCACAGGAACTAAACTCAGAACAGATCCTTTCTGATTGGAGCAACTGGCTGAAATTTAGCTTGATAACTGATAATGCATTTTCAAAATAATACTCAAGGGGACTCGGGAACTCAGCAGCTGTGAAATCTTGGAGCATTTTTTTTCTTCCTTCTCTATGACACCTTGATAAGGCAATTACCACATAATTACCTTAACAAGTGGCATTACAGGAAATTATTGTCATTCTCCTGTTAAAATAACACATAATCAACCGCAAGTGAATTCTAGAATCCTCAATCAGCATCTCATTAACTAGAGCTACAGTTGCTTGGAGAAGGGAGTGCAATTGGTGAGCAATATATGACAAACAAGTTTTAAGAAAAAAATATTCTAAAGAGGATAAGGCAGAACAAAAAAATCCACACGGTAAAAATACATGCATTGTATTTAGTTTATAATGCAATTCCAACAAAGCTTTTTTTTTATATAATCAAATGTTAGTCCTTGCGACCTGATTTTTTTTTTACGCTTTTTGATAAAGTAAAAAAAAAACACAGCTTGTTTTTTGGGAAAATGAATCCAATCACATCAGTTGAATAAAACACATTTGTAAAGTACAGTTCATGTCTTATTTCACATTCAAAGCAGTGTCTAGTAGTGTACGTGGAATATGTGGTGAAATCACTTTCACTTATTGGTGTTACATCTTTGCAGTTGATTGATTGTACGATTTATTTTCATTTTCAATTAGTGTTGAGAAATAGATTGTCATTCTCATCTGGTACTGTATCTGTTTTATTAATCTGTGCTGCTATAACAGAGTTGAAGAAAATATCTATAAGGTTTCCAAAGACCTGTGCACTATAATTCCACATACTGTATAACAAACTCTCAGAGTAGTTTTTAAAAGGTACAGTACAAAACCCTGTAACAAACATACTAATGAACGACAGCATATTTGATTTGTAACTTGAACGTCTTTTCAAATTTCAATTAAAAGATTTGTTTTACTTTTATTTCCTCTGTGTATTGCACCTACTTTATTACACAGTACAGCAGGTTATCATTCTACTGACATTTTGGCCGAGTGAACAGCTTGTGCATACAGAAAGAGCACCCTGTTGATAGAACATGGCATTCAACTTCCAAGGTAAGTATGAGCTTCTACTATTCCAGGAAAAACGGGCACCATTGACTCAAACGAAGCATTGTACATTTATAATGTATTATTATTTCAGTGCATCTTTGTTACCTAGTTGCCTTGCACTGTACAGTATATACATAAGCAACAGAAATGTAGGCATTTATTAAAGCAATTCATTTATTTGTATAAGATTGTCTTTGATCTTACCCATCTTTGAGGATAGTACAGTATGTGAAGGCTCACACTAAGGAGGGTGGGTGCTAGAGACAAACAAGTAGGTGCAAATGTTTGTCTCAGCTAAAAGCCAGCAGGAAGAAAAAAGAATGTTAGGGTATTTTTAGACTTGAAATCAAGGGCATATAATTAGTTGTGCTGCAGCACAGGGAACAAAAAGCAAGGAGCCTTTCAATTGCAGAGTGTGTGTGTGTGTGTGTGTGTGTGTGCGTGTGCGTGCGTGCGTGCGTGCGCGTGCGTGCGTGCGTGCGTGTGTGTGTGTGTGTGTGTGAAACAAATGAAGAGGCTTTGCTGCTCACGATAGTTTTGCGATTGTCTGCTCATTTTCTCCTTAAATTTTTCTCCTCGCTTCCCATTAAACTCAGTATTTATGTATGTATTTAAATCTTTATTTATATAGTGCTACTAATGTACATAGCGCTTCACAGCAGTAATACATGCGACAATCATATAAATAATAAATAACAAATAATACAAATAACACATATTGGGAAGAAGTGCTTCATACATAAAAGTGATATTTAGGAAAAGGAGTCCCTGCTCCAAAGAGCTTACAATCTAATTGGTAAGTAGGAAGAACGTACAGAGGCAGTAGGAAGGTGTTATGGTAAGTGCGTCTGTAAATATCACCTAAAAAGTTCTCCTTTTCACCTTTAAGTCTTCACCCTGCTGTACATCTTAGTTTTGATCTTTTTCTATATCCCTGTTTCTCTAATGCATTCTGCTCATGTCTATTGTTCCTTAGATCTACCTCCAATCAATCTCTCACAAAGTACAAACAGGTGCGAATCACATCAGAGCTGATTGTGGTTTGTTATATTTCCAATAAATCTTTTTTTACGACTACCTTTGTCCAACTTCCTCAACAGCGTTTTTGCAGTGCTCTACTTTTTTATTTCACCATGTCTAGAGGTGTGCAAAAATGTCACCCTGTTTCAGCCCTAAACAAAATGTTGACCTACAGTAGGGCCTATGCAGGAAACGGCGAAAAGCCCTATCTCGACATTTTTTTGGCAAATATGCCTACAGCAATTCTGTAGATGCCGAAAAGCTGGCGAGATGAGCAAAATTTGTAGTTTTTTTTTAATGGAAAAAAAAACTTGCCGCGCGGGTGGCGAGAAGCAATATCTCGCCAGTTTTAAAACCCGCAGTATTCCAGTAGCGCCGATCAGCATCTCGGCGCTGATTGCCGCTGTAGAATGGAGACATTTTCTCCAATTCGCTCCACCAAGAAAAGTTGGCAAAAAGCTGGTGCTGAGCGGCGATACATAGAAAAAATCAGGCCCTTTTCCTGGGTCGGATTGATGCCGGGGGGCTCTGTCTTAATTTTTTGTTTTGGCTTCTTTTTTGAAGTTAGATTGTGTATGATCGTGTTAGTTAGAAATAGATTTATTTTTGGAATGGTTTTGTTTTAGCATTACAATAGTGAATAGGGTTTTGGGTTTAGATTTCCTTGTAATTTATTTCGGATGGCATAAATTGTGTGTTGGTAATTTATTATTGTCTACTTGCTTTGTTAATATTCAATTATTACTTTCAATCGTGTATTTGTTTTGGAGCATTGATTGCTATTGTGTACATGATGGAAATATTATTTGCATCATGTTCACATTGTTCAATTTTATGTTTTATAGCCATTTGCTATTTACTGGTTTGAATAGGTGCTTGCTGTATTCTCGTATGATACAGTATGTGTTTTAATTTTCATTTGGCTTTGTTTTTAATTTGGCAGTGATGTTGTCAATTTGAGATGGGATGTTTTAAATTTGTACATGGATATCCTTAACCATTTCTTTGTAGATTGGTTAATCATACATATATGTGCAATATACAGTATTTAGATATATATATATTTAAAAAAAATATATATATATATTATGTGAATCATGAAGCCAGTCTACAAATGAATGGTGCATGGTGGCTTAACCAATTAATAACTTTAGCTCTTATTAACCGTTATTTTCATTAAGGGGTTAAGTAACACCAGAGTATATTTGCTATATGGTGTGGGTGGGTTATGTATAGTATATTAATAATTGTTATGTTTATTGCGGGTGTGTGTTTTGTTTTGAATGTGGGTTTTGGGGGTAGGCGGTATTGTCCCCAAGGGAGGGGGAGTAGGCCTCCCGGTGTGTAGGGGGGAGGGTGGTTATGCCTCACAAGGGTGGGTAGTGGGGGGGTATGCTTAGGCCTCCAGAGTGGTGGGTGAGGATGGGTTAACCCCTTAATGATGATAGCGGTTTGTAGACGGACGGTCACAGAGGTACACAATTGGAGACTTTATAAGGTGAAATTATAACGAGGCTTTATTGTGCCTTTTCCTTAACATTAGTTAACCATCCAAACAAGGGGGAAACACAGCTTCTATTCACTTGGGAGTGGTTCTAGTGAAATACCATGCAATTCACAACTCCCTTAGTTAAGCATGTCTCCCAGCCCTAAACACATAGCTTGAAATGAACAGATATACAAAGTCTTGTAATAAAAGTCTTATCTGTTAGCTGCTGTAGAGTTAGCTTCTCTGCTCTCCTGGATCCGCACCCGTGTGTGCACAGAAAATGTCAGCATCCAGGTTTAGAAGTCTTGTTTGTCAGCTCCAGAGATCTGTGTTCTCTTGGTCAGTCTCTCCTGGGAGACTCAAGAATCTCTGCTCTGTCTCCAAAGTTCAGCTCACACGTGAGCTAAGGAGTCACTTCCTGTCTCAAAGGCAGGCTTTTTCTACCACCTGAAATCAGGCAGGTGGTGTGAGTTAATTTGCTACCAGCAGTTAACCATCACACTGCTGGATTAGAGGCACATTTGTGAACAGAGATAAGTCCCCTGTTACACGGTTAATAACCGCTACAGTGATTAAGGGGTTAGGGGACATAACATAGCCTCTTTTTATGCTTGTGTGTGTTTTTTAGCACCCGAGGCCATGGACGGTGATGAAGATGAGGATGGCCTTCATCGTGGCTGGCGGCCAAGGGTGAGTGCAAGATGTCTTTATTGCGATTAATGTATTTTACATGGGCACATGCACTATTATCCATATGTGGATAATAGTCATGTTGCACAGGAATGTACTGTGTATGTGTTAGGGGGGGGGTGTATTTATTTAAAAGAATGTATGTATTTGTAATTGATTTTTTGGGGCACACAATTGGTACTGAAGGCAAGTGGTGACCCCCGGACCCCTGCGAGAACACCCGAGGCCCACCTTCAGCCTATACAGTGGCGACCAACTTTATTCTAACTCGGCTAGCTCCGCGAATTTCAGAATATCCCGGTGATGTACGGTTTTGTATCGTTTTCGCCCGGAGTGTATTGCGTTATTTTCGCGCCCGTGATTTAAGCATTTTATTCCCGCTGTCTGCAATACTGCAATGACGTGTAAAAACTCATGGGGGCGTTTGCGAGCTGTTGTCTTTGAAGTCTAATACCTTCGCGGTTCAACACAGTCTGTGCGTGCGCGTGCAGTAATAGTAAAATTGCATATTTAATTTATTTTAAAGTACAGTACTGTACATTTTATTCAAATTTTATTTCTAGGTGCCCTAGAACAGAAGTTCCCACGCCAATTGGCCGTGAACTTGACCGAGGCCCTATGTAGTTCCCACGCCAATTGCGCGAATATAATTTAAAATAACCCGTTCTGTGGGTCTGAGCGGGTTGAAATTTACCTGGTCCTCATGCGGGAGGACCCTTGCCATAGTGGCAAAATATCAGCCTTCCAAGACCCCCGAAACCGGAGATACAAAAAGACAGTTTAAAAGCACATTACCAAAGTGGCTTTTTTTCTGCCATGCAAGTCAATGGCAGAAACCTGAACGTTAACATTACCCTGACTCCGTTCTGTTGCCACGAGAGGGTCGCAATTTACCATGCAATCCGGCCGCAACTAGGACTATATGGTGACCGAATCTGAGCCCTCTAGGTCGAACAGAACCGGAGTTGTGGGTTCCAGGTTTCTGCTCATTCTGACTTAGCCGGTTCAAAGCTTTCTCCGCCATTGCGCTCAATGGTAGGACCCTCCTCGCCGGCGTGACCCTTTCTCGCCGCCATTACTGCTGGGACCCTGTTGGGGTCAAGTGAGGAGGTTCCTAACATCTTGGGGCAAAATGAATTTTATTTCTAGGTGCCCTAGAACAGAAGTTCCCACGCCAATTGACCTAGTTCCCACGCCAATTGCCGTAGTTCCTACGCCAATTGCGCGACCAGCCAGTTAAAAAACAGTGCAGCAAGCCTCTACAGTACATTTGTTACACTGGCAAAAGAGCAAATGGAAACAATGTGAGGCAATTCAACATGGTCTTTTATTGGTGGAGTCAGTACAAAAACATTTATTTACAATATTGAAACATTTAAAGTGCACAGCATTTCTAACCATCAACACACAATAATACATTCTGCAGCCTTTATTAAATTCTTCTGCCACAAAACATTTTTGGTGCATGGGGCACAGGTAGTTAAAGTGACTTGCTTTTTATGTACTGTATTTGGGGGTTGTCTTTGGGGGTTTATTCATCAAATTATTATGATGAACTGCCTTTTGAAATGACCCTGCACTGCTGTTAACTATTTCAGCCACACACCTCCAGAGTTTTTAATCCCTCCCTAGCCAAGCGTCAATCGGCTGAGTCACCCTAGCCTACAGTACCATCCCCCTCTCTCCGCTGGGTCGTTGATCTTCTGCATATTGCCATTGTGTTCTTAATCCGCCCATAGCTGAGCTACAAACACTCAGCACGCCTGCGTCTAATCACACCATCCCCCTCCCCCAACCCTTAGAGGCCTGTTGTTTGAACGGTAATGCATTGAAAAATCCCCTCTCGAATTTGAAATGTAAATCTGATGTGCACAGCAATGTGAGAATTGAGATTACACTGATACCGTATTTCATCAGGGTGTGAAAATATTTGTCAGTCACTATGGTTTACAGTCACATGTTTTTAATACACTACAGTACATTCTTTAATATCTTTAAAATAAAAATATATAAATCCTGTATACAGTATACTGAAAGTACATATAATGTAAAATAACCCATTCTGTGGGTCTGAGTGGGTTGAAATTTACCTGGTCCTCCTGCAGGAGGACCCTTGCCATAGTGGCAAAATATCAGCCTTCCAAGACCCCCGAAACCGGAGATACAAAAAGACAGTTTAAAAGCACATTACCAAAGTGGCTTTTTTTCTGCCATGCAAGTCAATGGCAGAAACCTGAACTTCAACATCACCCTGACTCCGTTCTGTTGCCACGAGAGGGCCGCAATTTGCCATGCAATCCTGCCGCAACTAGGACTACATGGTCACCGAATATGAGCCCTCTAGGTCGAACAGAACCGGAGTTGTGGGTTCTAGGTTTCTGCTCATTCTGACTTAGCCGGTTCAAAGCTTTCTCCGCCATTGTGCTCAATGGTAGGACCCTCCTCGCCCGCGTGACCCTTTCTCGCCGCCATTACTGCTGGGACCCTGTTGGGGTCAAGTGAGGAGGTTCCTAACATCTAGGGGCAAAATGAATTTTATTTCTAGGTGCCCTAGAACAGAAGTTCCCACGCCAATTGACTTAGTTCCCACGCCAATTGCCGTAGTTCCTACACCAATTGCGCGACCAGCCAGTTAAAAAACAGTGCAGCAAGCCGCTACAGTACATTTGTTACACTGGCAAAGGAGCAAATGGAAACACTGTGAGGCAATTCAACATGGTCTTTTATTGGTGGAGTCAGTACAAAAACATTTATTTACAATATTGAAACATTTAAAGTGCACAGCAATTCTAACCATCAACACACAATAATACATTCTGCAGCCTTTATTAAATTCTTCTGCCACAAAACATTTTTGGTGCATGGGGCAAAGGGAGTTAAAGTGACATTTTAAGTAACATCTCCTTTATTAAAGAAACCCAGTACTGTATACAGTATAGTAAAGTGGGATGGTGCGCAACATTGTCAGTCAGACCTGCACCAGTTCAGTCCTAGAGGGCTGCAAACAGGGCAGGTTTTCAGGGCAACATTGAAAACCGTGCCTGTTTGCGGCCCTCAGGGACTGGAGTTGTGCATGTCCTGTGAAAAAAAACACACAACAACATCTCCTTTGTTTAAGTAGAGCAGGTACTGTAGGGCAAAACATGTAGAGTACAATACAGTTCAGCACAACAGTATGGTCTCACTGACAGTCCTCCACATTGTCCATCCATGGCCGATTCCTTGCATGGCGCAAAACGCCATTAATGCAGTCTCTAACGCCTTTCATTACAGGATCTGTAACTGTATAAAAGCGCCGCAATTCTTCCACAATGTTTATCCTTAAATTGGCAGGAAGGGCCTTTTTTACGCGATTCCCATCGTAGTTCACTTTGAACACCCACTCCCAGTACAACGTGTAGGGAACATGGTGCTTAAAAATGATCAAGGCATACTTGTGGGGTGCACCAGCACACATCACCCTATACTTCTCCCTAAGCACCGCTGTCAGATCGCGCTGGGTGATGTCGGGCACCGTTTCGATGTGAGCGGGTGTAGGTCTTTTGGGAGCGGGTGTGCTTGAGGCGACGGGCGATGGTAGGATGTCTGGGATGAAGCTTTCCTCCGGTCGTGGTCGCCGTGTTGTCTCCTGGCGTGGTCTTGACGGGGTTGTCATGTCCTCCTCAACGGCATACATGTACACTACATCTTCTGGTGGAGGGGGGGCGCTTGGTGATGGAAGGGGGTCGAAGGTCCCATTCATCACATCCATGTCATACCCCTGCTCCGGCGTCGGGGAAACAGGGGCATTAGCACCGAGCAAATAATGTATGCCCGCAATGTCAGCCTCTATCTTCTCCATCCGTTGATCCATCTGTTGCTCCATTTGTAGCATCCGTTGGTCCACATTTAACATTGTCTCCAGAAGCAGATCTATCTTTGCCAGCACAATAGAATTCCCGGGGAGATCCACACTTATCCCATTCAGCATCCGGTCTAACGAGCTGCTTCTTGTGCATGGCGTCTGGACATCTGGGGGGATGGGTGCAACGGAGGATGAGATGGGGGTTCCATGGACAGAAGCGGCATCAATGGAGAGTGGAGGAGGTGACCTGTGGATACCCGGTAAAGGAGAAGCGGCAGCGTCGTCGAAGAGGGATGGAGAAGGTGACCTTTGGATTTCCGGGCGAGAAGCAGAGTCATCTAAGAGCAAAGGAGAAAGTGACCCGTGGATTTCAGAGGCGGCAGCATCGTCAGATGGAACTGGAGAAGATGGGGGTGGAGAAGACGGGATGAAGATTTCCGGGACAGCTAAAGCAGAGTCGTCGAAGCATATGGGAGGAAGTGGTCTGCGGGTCCGATGGGTTGGCTGCCATTCGTTTTGCGTAGAGAGCGTATTACCGTATATCTTCTTCACATAATGAGGCTTACGTCTAAGAAAACCCTTAACCTTTGGGGTCAGCAGAAGGTTTTCTTTATTGGCCTTAGCCGGTCGCTTTGCCCTTGGCGTGGAAACGGCAACCACCTTTCGCTTTTTCAGCATGACAGGCACCGCAGAGGTGAAAGGGTTCTTGCGTCCATAGAACCGGGGATGCTCCATGGAAGCAGGTGGCACAATGCAGTACAGTATCTGGACAAGGGCAAGTTCAGATAAAGATCCTGGAGTGGTGGCCTATGCAAAGTGTGTGACCTTTTATGCATGGCGGCCAGGTACAGGTGTTGAAAGTGGGCGTGTGAGTCATTACCGTATAAATACACCATCCATTTTATGTATTGACTGCACATAGAATACACATCGACTAAACATCGAATATACATTCTTATGTTTGTATTTCTTTCTACTCGCAGCAATGCCTGTTAAAAAGATTTCAAAGGATCTCAGCATGCGAATTAAGGAGATGTACATGAGCGGACACCGAATTGCTGCTATCCAACGCTGGTTAGCTACTTCTGACCACGTTGTGCCATTAACCACCGTGAGCTATCATGCACAAGGAAAAAACAGAGACCGGAAAAAGGAACCAAGGGTAACAAACGTGTAAGTATATTTATAAAACTTAACAAAAAAAAATATAGAAAACTGTACTGTACATCTACAGCAAAGTTCTGTATCTACTGTAATACTGTTGTTATTTCTGTTGATTTTTATTACAACAAACTGTACAGTAGTTTGTCTATTTATATTTATAGTACAGCAGTATACATTTTTTGTATATTTCAATTAATCTTACAACGGTATATACTGAATAGGATGTACTGTATATTTATATTTATATTACAACAGTATATTTATTTTGTATATTTATATTTATAGTACAACAGTATATATATTTTGTCTATTTATATTTAATGTACTGTATATTACAACATTACATTTATATACATTTTATATTGCTGCATATTAATAAAACAATATAATTTCTTTACATTGTAGGGAGACAACTGTTCTGGTGGACAAAATAAGTGAGGAGAATGATGAGAGGAGTGCATTAAGGGTCAAATACACTCTGCAGGAAAAGCACAATCTGACTGTATCTGTGACCAGCATAAAGAAGATGAGACGCAGCATTGGATGGAAATATGGACGTGTGAGGTTAGTACTGGACAGTACAGGAGGTAAAAGTGTTGTTTAGCAAACTGTACTGCACTGTGCCGCTAAAAAAAAAATTCCTTGTCATTACAGAGCGTACCCCATGATACGGGACGCAAACAAAATCAAAAGAGTGGTCCAGGCCCAGGCATGGATCGACAGTGGGGGGACTTTCCAGGATTGCATCTTCACTGATGAGTCTACTGTGTCGCTGGAGAGATTTGCAAGATTTGCGTTCCACAAAAAAGGCCGCTTATCTTTGAAGCCGCGGCCAAAACACCCTGTGAAGCTGCATGTGTGGGGTGCCATCTCTAGGCGTGGACCGGGATGTATTGTCATCTTTGGAGGTAAAATTTATCAAATATAATGTCGCCTAATGCACTGTACTTGACTAGAGTTGCCTTACCGTATGCACTGTAATAAACTATCGTGCAGTTTTTTGAGCACTTTTCTTTTCTTGCTATAGGAATCATGAATAAAGCTTTCTTCCAAAACAACATTGTGCCCGAGATAGTGCAATACATCACCAATTGTCTCCGCTTCTACCAGGACAACGATCCCAAGCACACCGCGTCAATGGCGCATATCCTTGAGCGCGGCATCAACTAGGTGAAGACGCCATCGGAGTAAGTGCAGTAGACCGTGTCCCATTTTTGTTCCCCACTGTTTTTAGCTCTTAAACCAATTGTCCTTTCTTTCCAATGACAGATCGCCAGACTTCAATCCGATCGAAATGGTCTGGCATCAGCTGAAGGACCATATCCGGAAAGTGGTGAAACCCTCCAAAAAGGACGAGTTGTTGAAAGGCATACTGAGTTTTTGGAACGATGTACTCACCGTGGAACGCTGCAATAAATATATAGACCATATTGCCACTGTGTTGCCCATTGCCATCGCGCGTAATGGGCAAGCATCAGGAAAGTAGTACTGTGCTGTAGTATTGTAAGTACAGTATGTTACAGGTAAGTATGGCAAAGATTTATCTTTCCAGATAGTAAGAGTACTAGTACTGTTTACAGTAGTTAGTTTTTTCTTTACAGAGAGAGCAGCACCAGCCATCAGGTTACAGTACATAGAATTTAACAGTAGTCAGAGTATACAGTAGTTCCAGTACAGTATACAGTACACTAGTTTGACAGTACATACTAACTGCCTACTACAGTAACTGCCCCATTTTTTTTCTTTCCAGACAAAGCTGCACCAGCCACCTACAGTAGTGCTGACATAATACAGTACAGTAACTGCACAAATTTTTGGTTTTCTTGTCGTTCCAGGAAAAACGGTGGTCTAGGGGGATTGGGGCGTTGTGTCCAGTCAAATCTGCTTGTACAGTCAAATGTACAGTATATAAACAGCAGCAATGATGTACACAAAACCTCTCCTCTCTCAATGAACTACTGTACTGCAGACAGAATGAGGAAAAGATAAAGACTAAAGAAAAATTAATTTTACTATACAGTACAGTATATTATACAGTACATAACAGTACTGTACTGTATACACTGTAGTATTAAATAAAATTCTTATAAATGTGCATTACTCATGTTTCCCCATGTTTTACAAAGGTTTTCTAAATGGTTATCCAATTAAAAGCTGCCAAAATAACTTAATAAAGACTGCATTACTGTATGTATTATTCCTGATTATTTTTATATTTGTATTTTTTGGTTCCTGATAAAATAAAATAAATATTTATTCACTTTCCTGCCAATCATAATCATTGACAGCCACCCCTACAGTGCACCAATGAATTATTTTATTTATTTATTTATAAAATATTTAACCAGGATTTATATATTTTTATTTTAAAGATATTAAAGAATGTACTGTATTGTATTAAAAACATGTGACTGTAAATCATAGTGACTGACAAATATTTTCACACCTTGATGAAATACTGTATCAGTGTACTCTTAATTCTCACAGTGCTGTGCACATCAGATTTACATTTCAAATTCGAGAGGGGATTTTTCAAAGCATTACCGTTCAAACAACAGGCCTCTAAGGGTTGGGGGAGGGGGATGGTGTGATTAGACGCAGGCGTGCTGAGTGTTTGTAGCTCGGCTATGGGCGGATTAAGAACACAATGCCAATATGCTTGGCTAGGGAGGGATTAAAAACTCTGGAGGTGTGTGGCTGACATAGTTAACAGCAGTGTCATTTCAAAAGGCAGTTAATCATAATAATTGGATGAATAAACCCCCAAAGACAACCCCCAAATATAGTACATAAAAAGCAAGTCACTTTAACTCCCTGTGCCCCATGCACCAAAAATGTTTTGTGGCAGAAGAATGTAATAAAGGCTGCAGAATGTATTATTGTGTGTTGATGTTTTGAATTGCTGTGCACTTTATAAATGTTTCAATATTGTAAATAAATGTTTTTGTACTGACTACACCTATAAAAGACCATGTTGAATTGCCTCACATTGTTTCCATCTGCTCCTTGGCCTGTGTAACTAATGTATTGTAGAGGCTTGCTGCACTGTTTTTTTTACTGCCTGGTTGCGCAATTGGCGTAGGAACTACGGCAATTGGCGTGGGAACTAGGTCAATTGGCGTGGGAACTTCTGTTCTAGGGCACCTAGAAATAAAATTCATTTTGCCCCAAGATGTTAGGAACCTCCTCACTTGACCCCAACAGGGTCCCAGCAGTAATGGCGACGAGAAAGGGTAACTCGGGCGAGGAGGGTCCTACCATTGAGCACAATGGCGGAGAAAGCTTTGAACCGGCTAAGTCAGAATGAGCAGAAACCTAGAACCCACAACTCCGGTTCTGTTCGACCTAGAGGGCTCATATTCGGTGACCATGTAGTCCTAGTTGCGGCAGGATTGCATGGCAAATTGCGGCCCTCTCGTGGCAACAGAACGGAGTCAGGGTGATGTTGAAGTTCAGGTTTCTGCCATTGACTTGCATGGCAGAAAAAAAGCCACTTTGGTAATGTGCTTTTAAACTGTCTTTTTGTATCTCCGGTTTCGGGGGTCTTGGAAGGCTGATATTTTGCCACTATGGCAAGGGTCCTCCCGCATGAGGACCAGGTAAATTTCAACCCGCTCAGACCCACAGAACGGGTTATTTTACATTATATTCGCGCAATTGGCGTGGGAACTACTTAGGGCCACGGTCAAGTTCACGGGCAATTGGCGTGGGAACTTCTGTTCTAGGGCACCTAGGAATAAAATTATTTTTGCCCATAGATGTTAGGCACTGTACAGTATACCACTGTACAGTATACTGTGGAAGACACATAATGAAACGAAACTGAATATATAGAATAAATGCATAGTTTTATTTATTCAGGGTTTATTACACAGTATACTGTACGGCCGTAAAACATCAGCATACAGTAAAATATTATCCATCGAAATCCCCCCATTAGCCGTTTTCTTTTCTGAGGAGAAAAAAGAAAAGTTTTAATGTACAGTAATGGTCAGCCCCCTAAAGAAGTACCCAGCCAGCCCCACCAAAATAATACGGCAACAAGACAGTACTCACCATAGAATTAAAATTCATTTTCCCCCAGATGTTAGGAACCCCCTCACTTCACCCCAAGAGGGTCCGAGCATGTACAGTACTGTACTTTAAAATAAATTAAATATGCAATTTTACTATTACTGCGGGCGCACGCACGCACGCACAGACTGTGTACTGTAGGTTGAAACGCGAAGGTATTAGACTTCAGAGACAACAGCTCGCAAACGCCCCCATGCGTTTTTACACGGCATTGCAGTATTGCAGACAGCGGGAATAAAATGCTTAAATCACAGCCGCGAAAATAACGCTATAAACCCTGGGAGAAAACGACACAAAACCGCACATCACCGGGATCTTCTGAAATTCGCGGAGCTAGCCAAAAAAGAATAAAGTTAGCCGCCAGTGTACTGTACTGCAGCCTTTATTAAATTCTTCTGGCAGATTGAAATCGGAGAAACATTTGTAAAACATGGAGATACATGAAAAATGGACGTGTATACTGTATGAATATTAATTTGTCTATAGAAAATCTACTGTTTGTTTTTGGTGCATGGGGCACAGGGAGTTAAAGTGACTTGCTTTTTATGTACTGTATTTGGGGGTTGTATTTGGGGGTTTATTCATAAAATTATTATGATGAACTGCCTTTTGAAATTACAGTGCTGTTAACTATTTCAGCCACACACCTCCAGAGTTTTTAATCCCTCCCTAGCCAAGCGTCAATCGGCTGAGTCACCCTAGCCTACCAACCCCCTCTCTCCACTGGGTCGTTGATTTTCTGCATATTGCCATTGTGTTCTTAATCCGTCCATAGCTGAGCGACAAAGATTCAGTACGCCTGCGTCTAATCACACCATCCCCCTCCCCCAACCCTTAGAGGCCTGTTTTGTTAACGGTAACACTTTGGAAAATCCCCTCTCGAATTGGAAATGTAAATCTGATGTGCACAGCACTGTGAGAATTGAGAGTACACTGATATTGCACTTTTAGGGGTGGTTGTCAATGATTATGATTCGCAGGAAAGTGAATAAATATTTATTTTATTTTATCAAGAACCAAAAAATACAAATATAAAAATACTAATCAGTAATAATACATACAGTAATGCAGTCTTTATTAAGTTTTTTTGGCAGATTGAAATTGGATAACCATTTGGAAAACATTTGGAAAACATGGGGAAACATGAGTAATGCACATTTATAAGAATATTATTTAATACTATATATAGTACTGTAATGTACTGTATAATATATGTACTATATACTGTATACTGTAGTAATATTTTTTATTCCGTCTTCATCTTTTCCTCATTCTGTCTGCAGTACAGTAGTTCATTGAGAGAGGAGAGGTTTTGTGTACATCATTACTGCTGTTTATATACTGTACATTTGACTGTACAGTACAAGCAGATTAGACTGGATGCAACACTCCACCCCCCTAGGCCACCCTTTTTCCTGAAACGACAAGAAAACAAAAAATTAGTGCAGTTATTGTACTGTACTGTACTGCATGTGCGTACTGTACTGTATTATGGTAGAACTACTGTAGGTGGCTGGTGCAGCTTTCTCTGGAAAGAAAAAAATGGAGCAGTTAGTACGCAGTTACTGTAGTACTGTCAAACTAGTCTACTGTATACTGTAACTACTGTATACTCTGACTACGGTTAAATTCTATGTACTGTACTTGAACCTGATGGCTGGTGCTGCTCTCTCTGTAAAGAATAAACTAACTACTGTAGTGTATACTCTTACTATCTGGAAAGAAAAATTCTGTGCCATACTTACCTGTATCATACTGTACTTACAATACTACAGCACAGTACTACTTTCCTGATGCTTGCCCATTACGCGCGATGACAATGGGCAACACAGTGGCAATATGGTCTATATATTTATTGCAGCATTCCACGGTGAGTACATCGTTCCAAAAACTCATTATGCCTTTCAACAACTCGTCCTTTTTTGAGGGTTTCGCCACTTTCCGGATATGGTCCTTCAGCTGATGCCAGACCATTTCGATCGGATTGAAGTCTGGCGATCTGTCATTGGAAAGAAAGGACAATTGGTTTAAGAGCTAAAAACAGTGGGGAACAAAAATGGGACACGGTCTACTGCACTTACTCCGCTGGCGTCTTCACCCAGTTGATGCCGCGCTCAAGGATATGCGCCGTTGACGCGGTGTGCTTGGGATCGTTGTCCTGGTAGAAGCGGTGACCATCGGAGAACTCGCGTGTGATGTATTGCACTATCTCGGTTAAATGTTGTCTTGGAAGAAAGCTTTATTCATGATTCCTATAGCAAGAAAAGAAAAGTGCTCAAAAAACTGCACGATAGTTTATTACAGTGCATACGGTAAGGCAACACTAGTCAAGTACAGTACATAAGGCGACATTGTATTTGATAAATGTTACCTTCAAAGATGACAATGCATCCCGGTCCACGCCTAGAGATGGCACCCCACACATGCAGCTTCACAGGGTGTTTTGGCCGCAGCTTCAAAGATATGCAGCCTTTTTTATGGAATGCAAAGCTTGCAAATCTCTCCAGTGACACAGTAGACTCATCAGTGAAGATGCAATCCTGGAAAGTCTCCCCACTGTCGATCCATGCCTGGGCCTGGAGCACTCTTTTGATTTTGTTTGCGTCCCGTATCATGGGGTACGCTCTGTAATGACAAGGAATACAATTTTTTAGCGGCACAGTGCAGTACAGTTTGCTAAACAACACTTTTACCTCCTGTACTGTCCAGTACTAACCTCACACATCCATATTTCCATCCAATGCTACGTCTCATCTTATTTATGCTGCTCTCGGATACAGTCAGATTGTGCTTTTCCTGCAGAGTGTTTTTAAACCTTAATGCACTCCTCTCATCATTCTCCTCACTTATTTTGTCCACCAGAAGAGTTGTCTCCCTACAATGTAAAGAAAATATATTGTTTTATTAATATGCAGCAATATAAAATGTATATACTGTAAATATAATGTTGAAATATTAAATAAATTGAAATATACAAAAAATATAGTCTGCTGTACTATAAATATAAATATACACAATAAATATACTGTTGTAATATAAATATAAATATACATCCTATATATACCGTTGTAAGATAAATTGAAATATACAAAAAATGTATACTGCTGTACTAAAAATATAAATAGACAAAATATATATACTGTTGTACTGTACTACAAATATAAATATACACAATAAATATGCTGTTGTTATATAAATATAAATATACATCCTATATATACCGTTGTAAGATAAATTGAAATAAACAAAAAATGTATACTGCTGTACTATAAATATAAATAGACAAACTATGTTGTGATATAAATCAACAGACATAACAACAGTATTACAGTAGATACAGAACTGTACTGTAGATGTACTGTACTGTATGAACATTACAGTACGTACAGTACAGTTTTCTATATTTTTTTTTTGTTAAGTTTTATAAATATACTTACACGTTAGTTACACTTGGTGCCTTTTTTGCGGTCTCTGTTTTATCCGCATGATTGGTGCAATGAGGCCTGTTCAGCACCATCATTGGTGATGCAGCGACATGCACCGGCCTATCGGAGACCCGCGGTGACGTCACTGAGGGCAGGAGTAGCGATACAGACTGGATGAGCTTTGTTAGCCTCACGTTCCAGTCTGAGCATGCGCGGACACTCACCATGGGTGGTCCTTACCCACAAGCCTTTGGGTGGTCGGCGCGGCGCCACGAGTGACGTCACGCGCATGCGCACTGGACGGAGGGCCAATTTCGCACAGATTTTCTCAATTCACCCATTATTGCTCAGGTATTTAAGGTGCCTTATCCCAGCATACCCCACACTCCTTGATAAAGGACCCCCAGGTCCGAAACGCGTAGGAGGTTCCTGTCCTTGTCCCATCAAGGGGATCTCCTGTTGTCTCTCTGCATGCACAAATAAAGAAGCAGTTTTACTCTACACCTGGCTCCCTGGCTGTGCGCCATTCGTTTTTTCCTTCTGCCTATCACTGGACTTCGGATCCCTCATGGCTGGCACGCCTTTCCATCACCCCTAGAGATGACGTGAGTGGGTTCTTCATGGTGTTTAGACTCTTATGGTTAAGTTTAACAGCTGTTATTGAGGACTTACAAGTCTATATATTCACCACCCACTCCCACTGGTATCTCCAGGGTTAAATGTTTATCACTCACTGAACTGAACAGAGTCGTCCTGGGTTTGAGCACCCTATATTTTCTTTATTATCTGACTTCCCTACATTGGGGTTAGCTCACCACGTTTGACTCCCCTATCTACAATCAAGTTTATTTTATGAGCAGGTGTATGGAATGAACGTTTTAAACAAATCTTATTGATTAGTGCATGGATATCCTCCTGTGTCTCTGAAAGATTATTAACAACTTGTGGTTATCCACTCTTTTGATCATTATGGCTGAGATGGAGGACAATGAGACAGCAGAAGAGGAATCTACAATGTATGCCTTAAACTGTTGGGATGACTCAATAAGAAAAAAAAAAGGGCACAACAAGTGTTTGAACGGGTAGTTGATGCTGACACCAAAGACATTTCAGATTTAAAAACACATTTCCAAAGGTTGGAGAGACTTTTGATTTTGAGTATCAGAGCCTGGTGGGATATCATTTCTATGGAAAATTACATACTGAATAAAAGAATCCCCAGGGGCCTACGTGTAAAAATAAGTGCCAACATTTGGGTTCACCACCCCCCAGTTTGAACAACAATGGGTTTCTACACTAGACCAGTGTAGCTTCAAGTTAATGGAGCTTATCATTGAACAAAAAGTAAACGAGAGAAAAAATCTGCAAACTCAAATCAAAGAACTCCAATCACAATTACAAAAATTTAAAGATTTGGAAGGTTTCAAAAACTATGATAGAATATTATCTGAAACAGTGTTAAAAGCAGAGGAAGATATTACTGCAAAAAAACAGGTCAAATATGATAGGGACCGCACCGACTATGAGAAGAAGCAAGTTTACAGTTGGCAGCGTGTTAACCCTATCAGAGACAGGGTGAATCAGGGCTCTCAGAAAAATCAACAGCAAAGGGAAAAAGTTATGCGGTCAACCCCACGCAAATCTATACTGAAATCAAAAAATAGTGACCAAACAAGTGGAGACTCTGACTTTTCAGATGTGGATAACCTTTCGCACTCAGTTTCTTTTTTTCAGACTGAGAAATCAGGACACCATTCTGATGGTCCAGTGGAACCCTCCAGATCCAGATCAACAGGAGCTGACCATACAAGAAGTTATCATGAAAGCGGAATGGTTCAACAATCCTCCTCCAGACACCAACAGCAGCAAAAAAACTTCCCTCTCTTCCAGAAAAATCAAAAAGAACCAGAAGAGGAAAGAAGAGAGGGCGGCAGATGGCCGGCCAAAAGGAAGAAGTGAGTACCAACCAAGAAATAGATGTTATAAACATATCAGGGGAGGATTTAACCACCGCAGAATTGTCACTCCTTAGAAAAGGACTAAAATATGCACCAACAATGGACTTTGATCTGTTTAACACCGCTATAGATGTCCACAAATTTGTGAGGAAATTAACTTTAAAATCATTTTTTCATAAACGTTCTCAGTTTGTGGGTCCCACAAACGATAGTTCACTGGACACTGTGGGGGGTATCGTTTTACCTGGACCCCCACTTACACCACATCCGGAAGATCTTGAAGTACCATCAGGGGTTCCAGCCCCTCAAATTCCCTCATTTAGAGAGGCTTGTGACCTCCAAGATATGTTGGACCTTGAAGAATTATTGCATGATAATGATGTTTCACCTGAACAGATTGTGATTCCGGAGTTTAGCAATTGGAGGTCTAACCTCAAAAAAGGTTCCTTATTTGATCCTCAATTTTCTAAGGGCCCATTCTTGACTACGTTCGAGAATTTGGTCATTAGGGACTTGCGCATCTTGGCAGAGGGTTATTCCCTAACAAATGTGGGTAAATATAATCTGAACTACACAGAAAAGCAGGCTTTATTATCTTTGCAAAAAAACTCAAAAATTGTTATAAAGAATGCGGACAAGGGAGGAGCGGTGGTAGTGCAGAGTAGGGCTGCCTACCTCAAGGAGGCCTATCGGCAACTTGGGGATGCCACCACCTACTCTGCACTACCAGATGATCCCACAGAGAGTTTCTTGAAGTCATATAAAGAATTGTTAGAGGTGGGGGCAATCACACAAGTATTAAATAAAACTGAAAATGCATTTTTATGGAATCGAAATCCAATTATACCAGTCTTTTACCATCTCCCAAAGGTCCATAAGACATTGGTCGACCCCCCGGGGAGACCAATCATTTCGTCTATTGGATCTTTGGGAGATGGTTTATCAAAATATATTGATAAATATCTTCAACCTTTTGTCAAAAGCCTACCTTCATTCCTGTTGGATTCAGGGGACCTCATTAGAAAATTAACCAATGTTAAATGGAACCCACATTTTATCTGGGTAACTATGGACGTTACGTCCCTCTACTCAGTGATAAGACACGATCAGGGGGTGACAGCTGTTGAGCACTTTATCGGGGGTCCAGACAGCAATCACTTTCACACAGCATTTATTTTAGATGCCATAAATTTCTTATTGACACACAATTATTTTTTATTTGACCGCACATTTTACTTACAACAGAGGGGCACTGCAATGGGCACGAGTTTTGCACCGGTGTATGCTAATTTATTTATGGGGTGGTGGGAATCACTGTTTATTTTTTCGAGCACCAATCCTTTTCGTAAGCACATTATATTTTACAGAAGGTTCATTGATGACCTGATTATGATTTGGGATGGGGATTTAGATACTCTGCACAATTTTTTTAACTATATCAATAAAAATGATTTAAATTTAGCCTTTACTCACATTTACAATACACAACACATTGACTATCTGGACCTCCGATTATTCATTGATATCAAAGGCCAAATACAAACAGAGACATTTAGAAAGCCCAATGCAAGAAATATGCTATTAAGAGCCGACAGCTGTCATCCACCTGCCCTTATTAGAGGTATCCCCAAGGGCCAATTCCTCAGACTGAGGAGGAATTGCTCTACAGAAGAGGCTTTTTCTCGTCAGTCTGAGGAATTGTGCCATCGCTTTCATCAGAGAGGGTATAATCTAGAGCGTTTGAATAATATACGAAAAGAGGTTGCATTAACAAATAGAGAGGATCCACTAAAAAACAGACAGGGGGATCTAACCAAGGACCCATTAGCTTTAAGTAAGGATAAAACCAACAGAGGCACCAACTTCATGAGGGAGGATGTTCCACTGATGATTACGCAATACAATAAATGTAGTAATCAAATCCAGAGAATTATTCGTAATCATTGGAACATCCTCCAAATGGATGGGAGCCTAAAAGACTGTGTGGAGAAGGGCCCCCGCTTTGTTTACCGCAAGGCAAAAACTATTGCTGCTTATATATCACCCAGCTATGTGGCGTCCTCCCCCCCCTCTACCAGAAAATTTGTTACAAAGGGATCATACAGATGCGGGAGATGTAAGATTTGTCCTTTTGTGACACCCTCACAACAATTCAGAGGTTATAGATCCAATCAGAACTTCCCGATCAAGTCATTCATAAATTGTGATACTCAATATGTAATCTATTTACTGACCTGTGGGTGCGGAATAAATTACGTAGGGAGGACCATCAGACCCCTAAAAAATAGAATACTAGAACATATCAGACTTATCAAGAAAGGGGACACATCCCATCCGGTCTCCAAACATTTTACACATTGCCCTAAAGGTAACATCAATGGGCTAAAAGTACAGGGAATTGAAAAAATCTTCTCTAAAGAAAGAGGAGGTGATTTGCTCAACCTCCTAGACCGCAGGGAGGCTTACTGGATATTCATGCTCCAGACTAGAACTCCCTGGGGTCTAAACGTAGAATGGAACCTGTCCCATTTTTTGCATAAATATTAATCAACTATATTACAACAGTCTTATATTATAGATAGAAAATAAAAAGAATAGCATCCTCTTCCCAGCATAATACTAATTCACTCGGTGTGAGATAACTCATGGTGGTCTTGCTTTGACTACGGTTGCACTCTACCCCCAAACAAATTGGGAACCCTTTGAAAATCTCAAAAAATTGATAGTGGTCAAAATTATAGTTATAAAATTGTAACTTTAAACCAAGTACCTTAAGTCGCCTGCAGTTGGAAATACAACCTGTTTGTGTAATATTAATCATGTTGATGGCTTATTAGCAAAGCAGAGTGATAATTGCTTGTATAAAAGTAACATACATTTGTTCTTCCTCAGCCTTGGGGACTTGGAAGAGAAGGCATACCAAAAAAGTCTTGCTTAATGTATATTTTGTTTTTAATTTAATCCTTTGTATAGATATGTTTTGAACAATATCTCAAAATGCACAGTGCATAATGAGGATATTGTTGTGGTTATTTTAGTAGGGTGTCATATATGTTACACTGTATGTCTTTTTATATGTGGGATCAGCAGGGATGAGAACACCAACTCACAACAAGTATATCTAAAGATTTGTTTATATGGATTTGTTCTTGTTGTGGGGCATTAGTGAGTGTTTATTTTAGTCAGCCCCAGTCTGTGTACACTGCAATAGCCTTTAGTGTGAGCGCAGGGGACCTGGTATGATTGGTGCAATGACGGCTGTTCAGCACCATCATTGGTGATGCAGCGACATGCACCGGCCTATCGGAGACCCGCGGTGACGTCACTGAGGGCAGGAGTAGCGATACAGACTGGATGAGCTTTGTTAGCCTCACGTTCCAGTCTGAGCATGCGCGGACACTCACCATGGGCGGTCCTTACCCACAAGCCTTTGGGTGGTCGGCGCGGCGCCACGAGTGACGTCACGCGCATGCGCACTGGACGGAGGGCCAATTTCGCACAGATTTTCTCAATTCACCCATTATTGCTCAGGTATTTAAGGTGCCTTATCCCAGCATACCCCACACTCCTTGATAAAGGACCCCCAGGTCCGAAACGCGTAGGAGGTTCCTGTCCTTGTCCCATCAAGGGGATCTCCTGTTGTCTCTCTGCATGCACAAATAAAGAAGCAGTTTTACTCTACACCTGGCTCCCTGGCTGTGCGCCATTCGTTTTTTCCTTCTGCTTATCCGCATGCATGATATCCCACGGTGCTTAATGGCACAACGAAGCCAGAAGTAGCTAACCAGCATTGGATAGCAGCAATTCGGTGTCCGCTCGTGTACATCTCCTTAATTCGCATGCTGAGATCATTTGAAGTATTTTTAACAGGCATTGCTGCGAGTAGAAAGAAATACAAACACAAGAATGTATATTCGATGTTTAGTCGATGTGTATTCTATGTGCAGTCAATACACAAAATGAATGGTGTATTTATACGGTAATGACTCACATTAGAGTACGCCCACTTTCAACACCTGTAACTGGTCGCCATGCATAAAATGTCACACACTTTGCATACCACTCCATGATCTTTATCTGAACTTGCCCTTGTCCAGATACTGCATTGTGCCACCTGCTTCCATGGAGCATCCCCTGTTCTATGGACGCAAGAACCCACTCACCTCTGTCATGCTGAAAAAGCGAAAGGCGGTTGCCGTTTCCACGCCAAGGGCAAAGCGACAGGCTAAGGACAATAAAGAAAACCTTCTGCTGACCCCAAAGGTTAAGGGTTTTCTTAGACGTAAGCCTCATTATGTGAAGAAGATATACGGCGATGTACTCTCAACACAAAACGAATGGCAGCCAACCCATCGAATCCGCAGACCACTTCCTCCCATATGCTTCGACGACTCTGCTGTAGCTGTCCCGGAAAACTTCAGCCCGTCTTCTCCACCCCCATCTTCTCCGGTTCCATCTGACGATGCTGCCGCCTCTGAAATTCACGCGTCACTGTCTCCTCTGCTCTTGGACGACTCTGCTTCACGGCCAGAAATCCAAAGGTCACTTTCTCCATCTCTCTTCGACGACGCTGCCGCTTCTCCTCTACCGGGTATCCACAGGTCACCTCCTCCACTCTCCATCGATGCCGCTTCTGTCCATGGAACCCCCATCTCATCCTCCGTTGCACCCATCCCCCCAGATGTCCAGACGCCATGCACAAGAAGCAGCTCGTTAGACCAGATGCTGAATGTGATAAGTGTGGATCTCCCCGGGAATTCTATTGTGCTGGCAAAGATAGATCTGCTTCTGGAGACAATGCTAAATGTGGAGCAACGGATGCTACAAATGGAACAACGGATGGATCGATGGATGGAGAAGATAGAGGTTGACATAGCGGGCATACATTATTTGCTCGGTGCTAATGCCCCTGTTTCCCCGCCCCCAGAGCAGGGGGGTGACATGGATGTGATGAATGGGACCTTCGACCCCCTTCCATCAGCAAGCGCACCCCCTCCACCAGAAGATGTAGTGTACATGTATGCCGTTGAGGAGGACATGACAACCCCGTCAAGACCATGCCAGGAGACAACACGGTGACCACGACCGGAGAAAAGCTTCCTCCCAGACAACCTACCATCGCCCGTCGCCTCAAGCACACCCGCTCCCAAAAGACCTACACCCGCTTGCATCGAAACGGTGCCCGACATCACCCTGTGCGATCTGCCACCGGCGCTGAGGGAGAATTATAGGGTGAAGAGTGCTGGTGTACCCCACAAGTATGCCTTGATCATTTTTAAGCACCATGTTCCCTACTCGTTGTACTGCGAGTGGGTGTTCAAAGTGAACTACGATGGGAATCGCGCAAAAAGGCCGTTCCTATCAATTTAAGGAAAAACATTGTGGAAGAAATGCGGCGCTTTTATCCAGTTACAGATCCTGTAATGAAAGGCGTTAGAGACTGCATTAATGGCATTTTGCGCCATGCAAGGAATCGGCCATGGACGGACAATGTGGAGGACTTTCAGTGAGACCATACTGTTGTGCTTAACTGCATTGTACTGTACATGTTTTGCCCTACTGTTACTTAAAATGCTTCAACATTGTATTTATAAATAAATGTTTTTGAACTTACTGCACCAATAAAAGAACATGTTGATTTGTCTTACTGTACTGTACATTGTTTCCATTTGCTCCTTTGGTAGTACTGCATGCTCGGCAACATTGTAATAAAAGAGCAATGAGCGCGCAATTGGCATGGGAACTAGGTCAATTGGCGTGGGAACTTCTGTTCTAGGGCACCTAGAGATAAAATTCTTTTTGCCCCTAGATGTTAGGAACCCTCTCACTTGACCCCAACAGGGTCCAAGCAGTAATGGCGGCGAGAAAGAGTCACGCCGGCGAGGAGGGTCCTACCATTGAGCGTAATGGCGGAGAAATCTTTGAACCGGCTACGTCAGAATGAGCAGAAACCTGGAACTCATAACTCCGGTTCTGTTCAACCTAGAGGGCTCAGATTCGGTCACCATGTAGTGCGGCAGGATTGCATGGCAAATTGCGACCCTCTCGTGGCAACAGAACGGAGTCAGGGTAATGTTAAAGTTCAGGTTTCTGCCATTGACTTGCATGGCAGAAATAAAGCCACTTAGGTAATGTGCTTTTAAACTGTCTTTTGGTACCTCCGGTTCCGGGGGTAGTGCAAGGCTGATATTTTAACACTATGGCAAGGGTCCTTCCGCATGAGGGCAGGCGAATTTCAACCGGCTCAGACCCACAGAACGGGTTATTTTATATTATATTCGCGCAATTGGCGTGGGAACTACTTAGGGCCTCGTTCAAGTTCACGGCCAATTGGCGTGGGAACTTCTGTTCTAGGGCACCTACAGATAAAATTATTTTTGCCCATTGATGTTAGGCACTGTATACCACTGTACAATATACTGTAGAAGACACATAATGAAACGATACTGAACATGTAGAATAAATGCATAGATTTATTTATTTGGGTTTATTACACAGTATACTGTACGGCCGGTAAACATCAGCATACAGTACAATATTATCCATCGAAATCCCCCCATTAGCCGTTTTCTTTTCTGAGGAAAAACAAAAAGAAAAGTTTTAATGTATAGTTATGTTCAGCCCCTTAAAGAAGTACCCAGCCAGTCCCACCAAAATAATACGGCAACTCACCATAGAATTTCCCATTCAGTTGGGGCCGGCGACGATCCACTGCCAGTCCAGCTTTCTTGATCATCCACGTCGATAGTCTGCAGCGGGAGTAGTCCACCTGTAGTCAGCAGTTGAGGCTGGAAATCGCTTAGGTACATGCAAGCTTCATCAAAACTGCACGCGAAATCCGACTCAGGCTCAGGGTTGTCACTGACAGTGGGACCGTCATTGGAAGCCGGTGCTGGTGCTGGTGCTGGTGCATTGCTTGGCAGCGACTGTCGCTTCTTAGTTGGTTTTAACACGACCCTTCGCCTTTTGCCGCCTCCATGATCATAGATACGGGAAAAATCCTGTGTTACACACCAATACCCTCCAACAAATTGGGGCTCAATACGGTGAAAACAGGGATCACTACATAACCTTTTCCTTACTGCACGCTTCCACGTATGAGGAGTTGGCGAAAATTTGTAAAAGTCAAAGTTTTCGATAAAATACTGATAAATTTGAGCAACTGTTGCCATCTTATCATCTGTTGCATTAATCGCGGCACATATCAAATACGCGTAACTTCTGTCGGGTTTTTGGAAAGCGGGCTGCACTTGAACCCTCATGGCGGGTGGGTCTCTGGAGAATACTGTAACTGTAACTGGTCTTTGTCTTTCTTTAATATGTATGAAAAGCCTAAATTGATACATTTTTGCAACCTCTTCCTTCAGTCTCAAGGCCAAGGCCAAGTTACAATAGCACAGTTTCTTTTTTAAACGAAACACCTGCAAGCCGACACATTACTGATTCGGCGCATTACAATTCATGAATATCTGCCATCTGGCAGACACCCGAAGCATTGCAGCCTATTAAAATCCGAACCATTATCAATAAACGCATCAGCCGGGCATGACCCATGGCTGGGAACGCAAAAGGAGCGCGGCATGCTCCAGGTGAACAGCGTGGCATTCCAGGAACATGCCAGGTAAAATCCGGTGATTTGTTAGAATAAAAGCTGCCGCAGCAGTAGTAACATTCCTGTGCCTAAAAAAATAACTATGGGTTATGTATATAAGGGGGGTATAGGGGTTGTTGGGGGCACAGAGGTTGATTGTGTTGTGTATTGCAATGTTTATTGGGGGAAATTGTCCCCAATAAACATGATACTGTGACTTAACCGCTTCATTGCCTTAACAAATAGCTGCTAAGGAAATGAAGCAGCATTACTGTATTTGTATTAATAATGTACATGTGCAGAGGGTCTCCGGACATGAACCATGTTGGTTTTATGTCCGTGGACCCCCTGCTTCCTGAGATACAGGCCCGGTTATGGGGTGCCGGTATCTCATATGAATGGAAATGTCCCGCGTCATGTGACCGGGCTATCTCCATGCATAGGAGATCCCGGCACCTCATAACTGTTACGATTGTGCTCTCCACAAACCGGGACCGGACCGCGGGGCTGAGGTGGGGTTATATAATCACCGACCTTAGTCCGCGCAGACTGATCCGGAGTGAGCAGTTCGTAGTCATACATCGCAGGGTCAGGATTGGAGAAGGCAGCATTGTCGTTATTCAAGCCAAAGTCGGGTAGGAGAAGACAGGACAATCAATGACCGAACCAGGGTCGGTATAGAAGACATCCGGGTAGTCATAGTCGTAGCTAGGAATCGGCAACAGGCAGTCAGGAGTTCCCCTGCTTCAGCTTAGGAGCGTGAGAGCGGGAGTGGCCTCTGTGCGAGGAGCGGGCTCGGCCCATGACGTCAGTCTCAGCAGGGGGAGACAGCAGGCTGGCCGAAGTATACCGCGGGGCAGCGTCGGGGAAACCAAAACGCTTCAGCACAGAAGTCCAAGGCAGGCCACTGCATGGAGATTAGCAGCAGGCCTCAGGAAATGAAGGGTAACCACTGCTAGGAAAGAATGCAGCAGGTACCAGTGCTGGCTAACCAACGCTTCAGCACAGGAGACAGGAACAGGCCTCTGGATACTCAGGAACAAGAGAGGTTAGAACACTAGGAGAGAGGCCTGGGTGGTTTGTGGCAGAGACAGTAACGTCCAAGGTAGGAGATATGCTCGGCTCTGATTCAGAGCCAAAGACAACATATAAAGGGCGGAGATCCAATCACAGGGGGAGGGTGTGTGAGCATTTCTCCAATGATGGAGCACAGGGCAGAAGCTGCAAAGAAAGGCAGCACATGTGCCATTGTTTGCCAGAGGAAACTTTTGCAACTGCAGAGGTCTGCAAGGCTATAGTCAAAGCCAGGAGCGGATTCCTTACAATAACGGGGCCTGTATCTCGTGAAGCAGGGGGTCCCCGTACATAAAACCAATGCAGTTCATCTCCGGAGACCCCCTGCACATCTACAATATTAATAGATTTGTTATGTTCAATTTTTTTATTTGCCGGCGAGATTTGTGCAGGGAGAGGCGGATCTCGCTCTCTGCTGACAGATCTCGCCAGCGGAGCCCTTCTCGCCAGGCCTCGCAATCTCTCTGCCAGATTCCTCTCCCAGATATGCACACTTTCCTGCATACTGCGAGGGGAATCCGCCAAAAAAATGGCGAGTTCTACGTCTGTCGAATGCCCTTTCTCACAGTTTCCTGCATAGGCCCCCTAGTCAGAGTTTGCAAGTGATTCTCCAAGCATGGCAATTTTGCTTAATATGCTAATTTGTCTAATTCTGTAAATTTGCTATACAGTGGCGTCCGCCTTTAGTCTAAATCGGCCAGATCCGCGATTTTCATATTATCCCAGTTATGTGCGGTTTTGTGTCGTTTTCGCCTGGAGTGAACTGCGTTATTTTCACGCTGGTGATATTAGCATTTTATTCTCGCTGTCTGCAATACTGCAATGCTGTGTAAAAACTCAGGGGGGCGTTTGCGAGCTGTTGTCTTGCAAGTCTAATACCTTCGCGGTTAAACCTACATCATTACACAGTCTGTGTGTGCGCGCGCAGTAATTGTAAATTTGCATATTTAAAGTATACATGCATTTGCTGTGCTGTTCTGCAGTACAGTACAGTATGTCTCGTTTGAAAATTGTTGAAACGCATAGGTGTGTACAGTACTGTAACAGTGTCACATTTCTGCATATACAGCGCTCTCCCCTCGCTCAGGATAATTAACTGCACTGCAGGGTATTTCAACTTCTTATCTTCTGTACAATGCAGTACATCTCTCCCACACCATTCCTTTGAACGTGTGCCTGGTTTCAATCACATTCCTGCTTGACAGCAGGAATTTACTGCGCATGCGCCTGTAACTTCGCCCACCACTGCTTGCTAGAATGTGTGAAAAAAAAAAGTTTATTGTAATTTTTTTATTTTCTCCACAAGCCTGCAAAAACCATCTTACTGTATTACGATATTCAATCTGTGCTGTATAGTAGCTTTTGTCTCCGACCCTGTGCATTTGACTGCACATGGTTGATTTGTGTGCTTTTTACATACTGTATTTGGGGGTGTATTATTATGATGAACTGCCTTTTGAAATTAAAGTATGTCTTAAGCTTTGAACTTCATGCGCCTGTTTTTAATTTTTGGAATCTTGCCATTGTGTTTTGAATCCGTCCATAGCCGAGCTTGAAAGCCTCATTGCGCCTGCATGTAATCCTTGTTCAGATGGAAGCTTAGCTGCTTACTGCGCATGAGTCACTCAATCCCCCCTCCCCCCTCTCCGCAGAGTCATTCGACAGACACCTCCACAGAGTCATTCATTTTCTGAAGTTAGTCATTGTGTTTTTAATCCGTCCCTAGCCGAGCGTCAATTGCCTCACTGCGCCTGCGTGTACTCTAAGCCTCTTCGAGATGGGAGCTAGCTGCTTACTGCGCATGGGTCACCCAACCCCCCCCCCCCTCTACACAGAGTCGTTAATTTTCTGAATCTTGCCATTGTGTTCTTAATCCGTCCATAGCCGAGCTACAGTACAAAGCCTCATTGCGCCTGCGTATAATTCTCTTTGAGACGGGAGCTTTGAGGCTTTGTTTATGGCAATGTTTTGGAAAATCCCTTCTCGAATTTTATTTGCACAGAGCATCACCTTGATAATATAATAATAATAATAGCATGTTTTTGTATAGCGCTGTTAGTTACAGTATACGTAGCGCTTTGCAGAAACATTTTGCAGGCACAGGTCCCTCCCTGTCCCGTGGAGCTCACAATCTACTCTATGTTTTGGTGCCTGAGGCACAGAGAGATAAAGTGACTTGCTTTTTATGTACTGTATTTGGGGGTTGTATTTGGGGGTTTATTGATCAAATTATTATGATGAACTGACTTTTGAAATTAATGTACTCTACTCTACATTATGTCATTTCTTTGAACTGCAGCACAACTAATCCTTCATCCCTCCCCCACGCACACACAAACTATTTTCGACAGACACCTCCACAGAGTCATTCTTTTTCTGAAGTTAGTCATTGTGTTTTTAATCCGTCCCTAGCCGAGTGTCAATCGCCTCACTGCGCCTGCGTGTACTCTAAGCCTCTTTGAGATGGGAGCTAGCTGCTTACTGCGCATGAGTCACCCAACCCCCCCCCTCTCCACAGAGTCATTCGACAGACACCTCCACAGAGTCATTCATTTTCTGAAGTTAGTCATTGTGTTTTTAATCCGTCCCTAGCCGAGCGTCAATCGCCTCATTGCGCCTGCATGTACTCTAAGCCTCTTTGAGATGGGAGCTAGCTGATTACTGCACATGACTCACCCAACTCCCCAAACCCTTTGAGGCTTTGTTTATGGTAACGCTTTGGAAAATTCCTTCTCGAATTTGAAATGTAAATCTGATGTGCACAGCATTGTGAGAATTGAGAATAAAAAGAAACATTAACTGATTCATGTTGTTTTGTCATTCACTCTATACTGTAGGGGTGGGGGGGAGGGGGTGTGGTTGTTGTCAATGATTATAATTACCAGGAATGTAAATAAATATTTATTTTATTTCATCAGGAACAAAAAAATACAAATATAAAAATAATCATGAATAATACATAATGCAGTCTTTATTAAGTCCTTCTGGCAGATTTCAATTGGATAAACATTTACAAAACATTTGTAAAACATGGAGAAACATGAATTATGCACATTTATAAGAATATTATTTAATAATATATATACTGTAATGTATAATATATACAATATTATTTTTTCCGTCTTTCTCTTGTTCCTCATTCCGTGTACAGTACAGTAGTTCATTGAGAGAGGAGAGGTTTTGTGTACATCAATACTGCTGTTTATATACTGTACATTTTACTGTACAAAACAGATTAGACTGGACACAAATCCCCACCTCCCCCCAGGTCACCCTATTTTCCTGAAACGACAAGAAAACAAAAAATTAGTGCAGTTACAGTATGTGTGTACTGTATTATGGCATTGTATTATGGCATTGTGTGATGTGTAGTACTACTGTAGATGGCTGGTGCTGCTTTCTCTGGAAAGAAAAAAATTGAGCAGTTAGTAGGCAGTTACTGTAGTACTGTCAAACTAGTCTATACTGGAACTACTGTATACTGTTAAATACTGTGTACTGTAACCTGATGGCTGGTGCTGCTCTCTCTGTAAAGAAAAAAACAGTAACTACTGTATACTCTGACTATTGGGAAAGAAAAAATATGTGCCATACTTACCTGTATCATACTGTACTTACAATACTACAGCACAGTACTACTTTCCTGATGCTTGCCCATTACGCGCGATGACAATGGGCAACATAGTGGCAATTTGGTCTATATATTTATTGCAGCGTTCCACGTTGAGTACATCGTTCCAAAAACTCATTATGCCTTTCAACAACTCGTCCTTTTTTGAGGGTTTCGCCACTTTCCGGATATGGTCCTTCAGCTGATGCCAGACCATTTCGATCGGATTGAAGTCTGGCGATCTGTCATTGGAAAAAAAGGACAATTAGTTTAAGAGATACAGTACACAGTAAAAACAGTGGGGGAAAAATGAGACACAGTCTACTGCACTTACTCCGCTGGCGTCTTCACCTAGTTGATACCGCGCTCAAGGATATACGCTGTTGACGCGGTGTGCTTCGGATCGTTTTTCTGGTAGAAGCGGTGACCATTGGGGAACTCGCGTGTGATATATTGCACTATCTCAGGGACAATGTTGTCTTGGAAGAAAGCTTTATTCATTATTCCTATAGCAAGAAAAGAAAAGTCCTCAAAAAACTGCATAATAGTACAGTACAGTAAGGCTACATTATATTTCATATATTTTACCTTCAAAGATGACAATGCATCCTGGTCCAAGCCTAGAGATGGCACCCCACACATGCAGCTTCACGGAGTGTTTTGGCCGCGGCTTCAAAGATGTGTGTCCTTTTTTGTGGAACGCAAATCTTGCAAATCTCTCCAGCGACACAGTTGACTCATCAGTGAAGATGCAATCCTGGAAAGTCTCCCCACTGTCGATCCATGTCTGGGCCTGGACCACTCTTTTGATTTTGTTTGCGTCCCATATCATGGGGTACGCTCTGTAATGACAAGGAATAAATAATTTTAGCGGTACAGTACAGTTTCCTAAACAACACTTTTACCTCCTGGACTGTCCAGTACTAACCTCACACGTCCATATTTCCCTCCAATGCTGCGTCTCATCTTCTTTATGCTGCTCTCGGATACAGTCAGATTGTGCTTTTCCTGCAGAGTGTTTTTGACCCTTAATGCACTCTTCTCATCATTCTCCTCACTTATTTTGTCCACCAGAAGAGTTGTCTCCCTACAATGTAAAGAAAATATATTGTTTTATTAATATAGAGCAATATAAAATTTATATATAAATATAAATATACAAAATATATATACTGTTGTAATATAAATATAAACATACAAAATATATATACTGTTGTAATATAAATATACAATATATATATACTGTTGTAATATAAATATACAAAATATAAATACTGTTGTAATATAAATATAAATATACAAAATATATATACTGTTGTAATATAAATATAAATATACAAAATATATATACTGTTGTAATATAAATATAAATATACAAAATATATATACTGTTGTAATATAAATATAAATATACAAAATATATATACTGTACTGATATAAATATAAATATACAAAATATTTATACTGTTGTAATATAAATCAACAGAAATAACAAAAATATTAGATTTAAATTAAAATTAATTTTATTTTTAAGCTGTATAAATATACTTACGCGTTAGTTACCCTTGGTGCCCTTTTGCAGTCTCTGTTTTTTCCGTGTGCATGATAGCTCACGGTGGTTGCTGGCACAATGATGCCAGAAGTAGCTAACCAGCGTTGGATAGCAGCAATTCGGTGTCCGCTCGTGTACGTGTCCTTAATTTGCATGCTGAGCTCCTTGGAAATCTTTTTAACAGGCATTTCTGCGAGTAGAAAGAAATACAAACACAAGAATGTATATTCAATGTTTAATCGATGTGTATTCAATGTACAGTTAATCCACCAAATGGATGGTGTATTTATACGGTAATGACTCACATTAGAGTATGCCCAATTTCAACACTTGGACCTGGTTTCCATGCATAAACGGTTACACACTTTGCATAGCCCACCACTCCATGATCTTTCCCGGAAATCTTCAGCCCGTGTTCTCCACCCCTCGTCCTTGACGCTGCCGCCGCCCTCACGGAAACCCACAGGCCATCTTCTCCAGTTGTATCCGATGACACTGCCTCTGAAATCCACGGGTCACTTGATCCTTTGCTCTTAGACGACTCTGCTTCTCGCCCGGAAATCCAAAGGTCACTTTCTCCATCCCTCTTCGACGACGCTGCCACTTCTCCTCTACCGGATATCCACAGGTCACCTCCTCCACTCTTCTTCGATGTCGCTGCCGCTTCTCTCCATGGAACCCCCATCTCATCCTCCGTTGAACCCATCCCCCCAGATATTCACACGCCATGCACAAGAAGCAGCTCGTTAGACCGGATGCTGAATGGGATAACTGTGGATCTCCCCGGGAATTCTATTATTATAGCAAAGATAGATCTGCTTCTGGAGACAATGCTAAATGTGGAGCAACGGATGATACATATGGATCAACGGATGGATCGACGGATGGAGAAGATAGAGGCTGACATAGCGGGCATACATTATTTGCTCGGTGTCAATGCCCCTGTTTCCCCGACGCTGGAGCAGGGGGGTGACATGGATGTGATGAATGGGACCTTCGACCCCCTTCCATCACCAAGCGCACCCCCTCCACCAGATGATGTAGTGTACATGTATGCCGTTGAGGAGGACATGACAACCCAGTCAAGACCACGCCAGGAGACAACACGGCGACCAAGACCGGAGGAAAGCTTCCTCCCAGTCAACCTACCACCGCCCGTCGCCTCAAGCACACCCGCTCCCAAAAGACCTACATTCGCTCGCATCGATACGGTGCCCGACATCAACCTGTGCGATCTGACACCGGCGCTCAGGGAGAAGTATAGGATGAAGAGTGCTGGTGCACCCCACAAGTATGCCTTATTACTTTTTAAGCACCATGGTCCCTACTTGTTGTACTGCGACTGGGCCTTCAAAGTAAACTACGATGGAAATCGCGTAAAAAAGGCGCTTCCTGCCAATTTAAGACGGAACATTCGGGATGAAATGCAGCGCTTTTATCCAATTACAGATCCTGTAATGAAAGCCGTTCGAGACTGCATTAATGGCATTTTGCGTCATGCAAAGAATCGGCCATGGACGGACAATGCGGAGGACTTTCTGTAAGACCATACTGTTGTGCTGAACTGTATTGTACTGTACATGATTTGACCTGCTGTACTTAAATAAAGGAGATGTTGCTGTCCACACACACAAGACATGCACAACTCCAGTCCCTGGGGCTGCAAACAGGCACGGTTTTCAAGGTTGTCCTGAAAACCTGCCCTGTTTGCTGCTCTCGAGGACTGTAGTGGTGCAGGTCTGACTTACAGTTTTGCGCACCATCCCACTGTACTGTATATGTTTCTTTAATAAAGGAGATGTTGCGTTTTGTATACTGCATTTTATGAATAATTGTTTTTGTAATCACAGGTAAGACTGTTGTGCTGAACTGTATTGTACTGTACATGTTTTGACCTGCTGTACTTAAATAAAGGAGATGTTGTTGTGTGTTTTTTTTACTTGTATTTATACTGAAATGTTTTAACTTGCTGTCCACACACACAGGACATGCACAATTCCAGTCCCTGGGGGCTGCAAACAGGCACGGTTTTCAAGGTTCTCCTGAAAACCTGCCCTGTTTGCTGCCCCCGAGGACTGTACTGGTGCAAACTGTTTTGCACATCATCCCACTGTACAGTATATTTTTTGACTTGTCGTTCTTTAATAAAGGAGATGTTGCGTTTTGCTTATTTTATGAATAAAGAATTTGTTTTTAAAACATGTGACTGTAAACCATACTGACTGACATAAACGTTTTCACAAATGTAGCAGTAAACCATACACCTGTTGATGTTTTGAATTGCTGTGCACTTAAAATGTTTCAACATTGTACAGTATTTGTAAATAAATGTTTTTGTACTTCACCAATAAAAGTACATGTTTATTTGTTTCACATTGTTCCATTTGCTCCTTTGCTACTGTAACAAAATACAGTGTTTCTAGAATGTCGAAGCATACTGCACTGTATACTGTAGGCATGCTCAGTATAAGTGTATTGAAAAAAAATAGAAGACACAAACTGTACTGTACTGTATGTTCTGGCACTGTATACTGTAGAAGACACATAATGTATGTGATACATGTAGAATAAATGCATAGTTTTAATTTTTTCGGGTTTATTACACAGTATACTGTACTGTATATAAAAAAGTATTGTACAGTATACTGTACGGCCGGAAAACATCAGCATACTGTTTCAGGTACAGTATTCTATCATAATCAATAACAATGGCAACTAAACTGTAGACTCAGGTACGTGGGTTTTTAAATCCGATTCAGCAATGTGCAGGCATTGTTACACAAAGCGATATTATCCATCGAAATCCCTCCATTAGCCGTTTTCTTTTCTGAGGAAAAACAAAAAGAAAAGTTTTACTGTAATGGTCAGCCCCCTAAAGAAGTTCCCTACCAGTCCCACCAATAATTTTCTCGGGGGGTGTCTCCTGTTCACATGCGCATGCGCCTACCGTCGATGCGATGACACGCATATGTGTTTCAAGAAGGCTCCAATGCGCATGCGCCTAGCGTTCCACCAATTGTTCAGTATCTGCAGTACTGTAGAAGCCGGTCAGCCAATGATATTGCTTACAGGAGAATCGCTTGACTTTTGAATCGCACCGATATTGATACTGTATTGTCAAAATAAAAAAACACAGAAAATAATACGGCAACAATACTCACCATAGAATTTCCCATTCAGCTGGCGCCGGCACCGGTCCACTGCCAGTCCAGCGTTCTTGATCATCCACGTCGATAGTTTGCAGCGGGACTAGTCCACCTGTAGTCAGCTGATGAGGCTGGAAATTGCTTAGGTACATGCAAGCTTGATCGAAACTGTTTGCATACTGTATCCCAAGAACCTTCTGAATTAAACTTTTCGATAGCCTGGACTCATTACTGCTACTGTCCATAACTAATAGGTACTCTACTTAAAGTGATGTTTGCAGCATTACCTGTCATCTACTATCATCTTTGTTGCACGTTGTGAATTTTAATTCCCTGTAGTTTATTGTACATTTTGTAAACAACAGCATCCAGTACATGTACATTGTTAGTGCTATATAGTTAAACCTACCCTTCCATGCATACAAACCTAATTTTCAAATGTTGAGCGGTTTGATGATAAAACCATAAGGTTGTTAAAATATAAGATAGTGAATGTTCTCCAGCAGCGGGGAAAAGAGCAGCAGACAGCCCATAAGGTAGCACTGAGCATTTCCCTACCCCGAAGCCATGGCAAAAGGCTTGCTGCAGTACTTGCTTGTAACTCTCGTTTTACATCTACTGTTATTTTAAAGGTAGCAAATTATATCTGTAGCCTGGAATCTCAGAAAAAGAATCCCCTTTATGGTGCACAGCAATAAAATGTTGGAAATATGAATTGCTTAAAATAGCTTTAATAAATCTAAATTTTAAAAGAAAGGCATTCAAAGGACATAGTTAAAAATTAATTAAATGGTAACAACAAGAAAAGAAAAGAAAGACCACATATGGAGTTTTCTTTAATATGATTTACCAATGTTGTAATCACAGGGCTAGCAAGGTCCTGTTATAATCACAAGACTCTGTCAGATTGTCAACACTTATTGTAAAGAGATAGTTAGTTACTATGTATATAACTAACTAAATAAAACATGCTATCCACAAAGTAGTAGAATAAAAAATAACCCAGGAAAGTGCCTCGCTAGTTTGTCAAGGTACTGGCTAGCTGTATGTATGAAACAAATGCGCTGGTAAACTTTGTCAGTTTGTCTAAGCTGCTGCGAATGGTAATGAAGTGTATACAAGTTTAGGCTACAAAAGTGTTACAGTGGGGTTAGAATTCTTGAGTGACTCTTTGACAAAGTTCCACACTGTACGGAACGCATCAGAGCTAGTTGTTATGTGTAGTTCTATTGCACATTAAATTTTTCTATTTTTCAATGATTGCAATTGGTTGAAGTTTCTATCTATTGATCAGCAGTGCACCGCTTTTTTGCTACTACCTGATTTTAATAGATGATTCACTAGTATTTACAGTAGGAAATTCATTACCCATGGAGTTAGAAATGGGCAAAATTTTTTGTGGATTTGGATCTACTGTACCTCCCATTGGCCGGTCCTTTGGTCCGTGGATCAGGAAAGAAATGGGCGTAGATAGAGCACAGCTCCAGACATCCTGTATTGAATCTCCGGGGAAAAAGACCAGGCCACTCCAAGAATAACAAAAAAGAAGTTATTTATTGCTAGCTAAACATACAGGGGAAAAAAGGGACTGAATGAACGCACCTACGCGTTTCGTACAGAGTACTTTATCAAGGTGACAAGGAGATGTAAATGCTGCCTCTTTATACTTACCTGCATTGCCTCTAATCCAATAGGGTGTAGCGTCATTAACCAGCGTCTACTGCGAGTCGCTGTGCCGTGACGCACACACCCATAGGCTGGGCAAGTCAGGCAATGTATAGGAGCTGACACGAGATGTCCGTCACGTCATAGGAATGATGTCATCAGCGCACGTCAGAGTACGGAGTCGCGCTGACGTCACGTCTGTTCCCATAGGCCGGACAGGTCATGTGATGAACATTTTTTTATCAACATACAACTTTATTAACAAAAATCAGAGCAATACTAAAAAAGCAAAAATGCTTAGTTATAAAGACAATATTTCATTGGAAAGAAACAAACAACTAACTGGATGAATAAATCACAGCCTTCCTGTACATAATTATACATGAATAATTAATAGTAATATCATAACATGTGCATATAAATTGTAATATGATAAATGGAATAAAGTGCAATAATATAATAATAATAATGGTACAGTATCTATATTCTGGGACAGAATTAGAAAACCTTGTAATTCAAGGAAGACATAATTGGTGTGTATATCTAAATTTGATTAGCTCTTATACTCCTAAGTAAATGTATATAGGGCAGAGTACTCACAAGCCTAATATTAATATATTAATATATTAATATACACAATAAGTTTTTTTTTATAGTTCTAGCCTTGAAGTCTACACCAATGACCAAGTCAATAACACTGAATTCATGTTGGTAATAAATACCCCCTTATTCTTTTTTGGGGTATACTAGATTCTATATTATTGTTATATTGGAATAAGCATTTTATATGTTTCATCATGTGGTTTTATTGAGTTGATCATTTCTCCTTTATATACATGACTACACATGTATATATTTCACTATATACTAAATGGAATTTATCTGTACTTTTGTGAATATGGAATGATGGGTGACCTGGGTTATGTGTATTTGTATATGCATATGGACATGTTTTTATCATTATTATTTTTTTATTATAGATATTATTCAACTTTGGGTCCTTCATTGTTTGTGCATGTGTGTGCATGTGAGACATGATTTTATGTGTCCACGCGTATATACACGCACATACATATGTAAAGTTCTTTATCACTGTGTGTTGCAATTATTTTTATTTTTTTTATTAATTAGTTAGTTTATAAGCAATATGATTTTAATTATTTTATTTTGTCTGTGGTTTATATGCCTACTATTATATTGCATTTGGTAATGCATTGCTTTGTATACATTGGGACAGTTACGGGAGTTCCTATTCTCTACTATCCAGTGTCTTAGCCTTGTTGTATAGGCACTGGCGATTGGCCTCTGGTTGCTCCTTTGACCACTCCCCTCTTTGTGGGTGAGCCTATAAAGACCGAGTCCTCCACCATGTTAGTATTCCCTTTGAAAAAGTCACTGTAGTGACGAAACGCGTCAGGGTACATCACCGCGACATTACGTCATCAAGCAAGTGCGCACTTTACGGCAGGAGAGCGCATGGAGCTGATCTGAGGCTGACAACTTGGAAATCGCACTAGAAGCAGAGACACGGCGTTCTTATCCATCTAGAGCTGCTGGAAGTGAACCGGATTGGATATCGATCCATTGGTGTGATCCAGGACGATGTTGCCCTGTTGGTGGTGATTATATCACAAACTGCTTGATATTCTTTTTCTTTTGTGAGTGTCCTTAATCCCCTTGTCCTCTTTTTAATATTAAATGTACCTTTTTACACTATGGGACGTGCGCTCTCTGTTCTTCTCTTTCTATAGATTTCTGCTGGAATTGGTTATTCCTTCTGAGAGCAGCCTTGGATCCCTGGAAACCATCTTGTTCCTAATTTGAATTATTCTGGACTTGCATTAAGGGTTGGACTTTCTGCATTTTTGTTTTTCTTTTTTCTTGTTTGTTATGTATGTTATCACTATTGTTGGCACGGAATATTTTTTAGATTAATATATTTTTTTTATATATATTTTTTTATATTTATTTATTAGTTTAATATTGTTTTACACTTTATATTACTCTGTTTCACAAGGTGGCGCTACTGTATTTTCTCTTTATATATATATAATATATATATATATATATATATATCTCCCCTTATACTTCCCTCCAAATTAGTAGGGAGACATGTTTTTGCTGAAAAAGGAGCACAGCTAAGGTACCCTGTGTGAGGATCCACCATCCTCGCTCCTCTCGGCGTGCTTCCGGCTTACCCAGACATGCGATCAGGTGTCCTGCCTCTGCTGTCTCCTGCAGCACATCTCGCAGACCAGTCATTACCAGTCATTACCTCACCTGTCTCCCCTACAATCTATCCTAAATGCTGCTGCCAGAATCACTCTACTCTTTCCTAGATCCGTCTCAGCATCTCCCCTCCTGAAATTCCTCTCCTGGCTTCCAATCAAATCCCGCATCTCACACTCCATTCTTCTCCTCACTTTTAAAGCTTTACACTCTTCTGCCCCTCCTTACATCTCAGCCCTAATTTCTCGCTATGCACCACCCCGACTCTTGCGTTCTGCTCAAGGATGTCTTCTTTCTACCCCCTTTTTATCTAAAGCCCTCTCCCGCCTTAAACCTTTTTCACTGACTGCCCCACACCTCTGGAATGCCCTTCCCCTCAGTACCCGACTAGCACCCTCTCTATCCACCTTTAAGACCCACCTTAAGACACACTTGCTTAAAGAAGCATACGAATAGCACTGTGAACATTCTGAACACATGATACATAAAGCTTGGCCCCCTGCAGACGCACTTACCAGAACTCCCTCCTCCTGTCTCTGTACGTTCTCCCTACCTACCAATTAGATTGTAAGCTCCTCGGGGCAGGGACTCCTCTTCCTTAATGTTATGTTTGTCTAAAGCACTTATTCCCATGATCTGTTATTTATTTTATCTGTTATTTATTCGATTACCACATGTATTACTACTGTGAAGCGCTATGTACATTAATGGCGCTATATAAATAAAGACATACAATACAATTACCACTACATGCTGTCCTCGCTGGTCCCGCCTCCAAGCTTCGCTCGCGCGGTGACGTCACCGTCGCGCAGCACGCACCCGCTATGCGCGGCAATCGCGCACACGCACAGAATCTCCACCATTCCGCTGTGTAATCGGATTCACCTTTCTTGTCTCCATCAGCCAACCACAGCGATGTATTCTAGGATGTATGCTAGCTCCTCATTGGTCTGTTCTTCTTATATATTCTCAGCCTGCTCTCTGGCACATTAGCTGAGCATAACCTTGTTTATGTGTGCTGAAGTCCTGACTCCTGTCTGAGCCTTGCCTGTCTTGTTCTGTGTTACCTGACCTTGCTTGTTCTTTGGATTCCGCACTTCTTCGCTCCTGACCGTGGCTTACCCACGACGATCCACACCTCTCCAATCCTGACCTTGGCTAAAGTACCTGCAATGATCTGTACCTCTCCAATCCAGACCTCGGCAATTATCACTGACCATCCTGACCTCTCCTACCCCGACCTGGATATCTTGACCTATCTACCCTCTAGACGCGCCCTCGCAGCTGTGGGTTGGCGTTTATGAAATTCCCACCTCAGCCTCGCGGTCACGCCTTTGTTTGTGGTGACCGCATTGTTACACCCTGGGAGATATGCAAAGTATATTTAAATGATCACATCCCACACTTCCTAAATGGTGGGTCATGAGAACTATATTGAGTTGACAAGCTTAACCTAAGGCACCTAATGACTGGACTGGTGTCAGACCCAACAGGACTACAACCCACAACTCTTTGGTAAAGTTCAAGTTTTTCTACTCTCTTCATTTTTATTTTTGCTATGTGCCCAATAAATTGATTTTATTTGTGCAATTCAGCCTGCTTTTGCTTTAAATAAAACATAGGTTTTCTGACATACTCAAGTAAAAGCAAGGTGAAGCACAGAAAATAAAGCAGATGCAGAGAGAAAGTAATATAACAAACTGACCTGCTGATTTTAGTTTCTACTTCTAATCTTATAAAGGATTTAGACAGTGGGTCACATTTACAAAGCAGTGTTCTGCCATGTGGCATCTTTGTTGCTGGAATACATTACAGCTTATGAAAAAAATGGACTTTATGGTTTCTTCCTTTGCAAGAAAGTGTATCATGGAAAAAGACCCATTATTAGATGCTATATGGTGCTGTATGGTGCTCTATGTTTCTACTGTATGTTCTATGGTTCTATGGTATAGGAATGAGCAATCAGCGAGAAGTACTGTAGAGCTCAAAAATATGATGTTACAGTAGTGGTCTTCCAGAGTGTGCTGCTGCTTCTGTCTTCTCTGGGATTTCCTCTGCTGTCTTCTCTTGGTTATCATAAAGTATAGTAGTTTCCTGTCTTCTGTCTTTTCCCTCCCTTTATAGTTTGCTATCTTCTGATTCACCTTGCCTTTTTTTGTATGTTCTAAAACTAATTCTGGCCTAGCCTGTTTCTGCCATAGTCCCTGTTCTTTGTATTCTGTTGAGTCCTACTTAATTTATTAAAAGGTAATTTATTAAAAGCCCAGTAATTTGGCTTTTCCAGTTTCTGTTCCTGTGCCTGTGGACTCCCTGTTGCTGACCCCAGCATATGACCCCAACTATGCTATTTTGCCGCATGTCTCCAACTTCTGCCCATGACCCGACTAGGATACATTGCCACTTGCCTGTGACTTCTGCCCGTGACCCGACTACGATATATTGCCGCCTACTGTGGGCCCCTGCCTGTGACGACCGACTATGCCTTTGCCTACTCACTGCTGTTCTGGCCACTGAGGTCCAATCCTGCACCTGGAGACCCCTAACAACTCCATTTTCAAACTGTTGTCTTACTACAGTAATGCTTTATACAGTGGTATAATTATACTTAATTTGCTTCCATCCATACCCCATTAAATGCAAGATAAGGTCTCATTTGCCTTTTAAGCTACTCCATGAAATTGGGCACTATTACTACACGCATTCCTAAATCTTCCTCCATCAAGGATTTACCTAATTTTGCCCCATATTATTTGTAATTTGACTGTTTATTCTTGTTTCCCAAATGAATGACTTTACATTTATCTGTATTACACCTCATCTACAATTTACCTGCTCAAATTTAGGGCCTCATGCAGAGAGCAGCGCTATTTCAAATCTCGCCATTTTTTGGGGAAATTCGCGCAGAAAACTGCCGAAAATGGCGAGTTACGGAAAACGCGCCATTTTTTTTTTCGTTTTCAAAATCTCGCCGCGCGGCTGGCGAGAACCTACATCTCGCCAGTTTTAAAAATATCCTAATGCAGAGAGCCGCGAACGGCATCTAGCGGCTGTTCGCGCCAAGAAAATGGCGCGATTTGTTAGTATTTGCCTCGCCAAGAAAAGTTGGCAATTACATGGAGCTCGCCGCCTATAGGAAAGGGAAAACAAAATGCGCGATTTTTTTTAACACATTTCTGCAGCGCGCATCTTTCCAATTCTAACTCGCCACACGCATTAATGCCAAACATTGCAGAATTCGCACATTTGTGCATATGGAGAATAAAACTCTCCAAAAAAGCTACTTTTTATTAAACTCTCCAATTTTTAAATTCGCTGCTCTCTGCATGAGGCCCTTAATGTCTATCCAAGTCCTTTTGGAGAGAAATTACATTATGCTCTGATTTTACTACCTTACACACTTTAGTGTCATCAGCAAAGATGGAGAATTTGTTCTGTATGCCAACCTTAGGGTCATTAATAAACAAGTTATAAATCCTGGGTCTCAGTACCGATCTTTGACATACTCCACTTACAAGTTTAGCCCAATCTAAAAAGGTCGATTTATGACAACTCTCTGATCTCTATCCTTCAACAATTTTTCAATTTGGTGCAAATATTTTTATGGAGTACAATTTCCTTTATTTTGTACATTAACCTGTTGAGAGGCACTGTATCAAAAGCCATTGCAAAATCTAAGTAGACCACATCAACTGCTTTGCCCTGCTATAAGTTCCTACTCACCTTCTCAAAAAAGCTAATAAGGTTAGTTTGGCACAACCTATCCTTCATAAATCCATGCTGACTATTACTAATAATTGTGTTATCCATTACATATGTCTGAATATTATCCCATACTCAAGCTTGCCAACTATTGATGTCAGGCTTACAGTAGCGAGAATTTTTTTTTGAACGGCAATGATAATTATGGAAATTGCATAGTTTTTCTATGATAACCTTTTTTAATCAAAACCAGTCTTTTCTTAAATATCCAATAGGGTTTTTATTGACTAATTTCATGTCTTTTGAAACAAAATGATGTATCAATTAGACAAACAATGAGTAATTAAGAGTCAGGGTATGTGAAAAAGTAATTGAAACCCTGGTTTTATCAGCTAAATTAAAGGGGATAATTAGAATCAGGTGTTTAAATAATTTGGTAGATCTTCAGGTGTGAGTTTGGGAAGCACCACACTATATAAAGATCAGAATCTCTGTGAGTTTGGTATTCACCATAAAGGTGTGTGGAAACATGCCACAATCAAAATAAATCTCTGAAGAGATCAAACAATCAGTTGTTAATGTTCATCAGTGAAGAAAAGGGTTACAAAACTATTTCCAAGGATATGGGGCAACACCAATCCACTGTCAGACAAATTGACAAAGTTCAAGACCACAGTCACTCTACCCAGGAGCAGTCATTCTATCAAAATCTCTCCAAAAACAAACCGACAATTCATCAAGGAAGTCACAAAGAATCCCAGAGTAAAATTCAAGGACCTGCAGGCCACTCTCGCCTTTGCTAAAGTGAGTGTTCATAACTCAATTATCAGAAAAACTCTGAACAAGAATGGTGTTCATGAAAGGATAGTCAAGAATAAACCACTGCTCTCGAAAAAGAATATTGCTGCCTTCTTGAAGTATGTCAAAGAGCGCATTGATGATCCACATGACTTCTGGAACAATGTTCTCTGGACAGACAAGTCAAAGGTAGAACTTTTTGGCTTCAATGAAAAATGTTCTGTTTGGTGAAAACCAAATACTAGATTTGAACAGAAGAACCTCATCCCAACCATCAAGCATGGTAGCAGTAGTGTGATGGTTTGGGGCTGCTTTGCTGCCTCAGGACCTGGACATCTTGCCATCATTGACATCAAGGCTAGTGTTATAGTGGTGCTCTCTGTGCCTGTGCACCGAGCCCTGCAGTAAAAGAGGCCACGCGCTCTTCAATACGACAATTAAACTGATTTTCGGGGGGAAGAGCGCAAAGCCTCCTGAACTCTTACTTTCTCCAGCGGCATCTCCTCTTGAAAGGCCGTCATCATGGCTCCATGATGTTCATGACAATGGGACATCACGTGACTTCACGACACCATGTGGCGTCATATTGCCAACCCTGTAGTGCTGCAATGTCATGTAACGTTCTGTTGTCATTTCAACATGGCGCCATTTGACATCATGGACTCATGATGACTGGACTATGCAGGGGGAGATACCAGGAGGAGATGGCGGCAGATGATGCAGCCGGGAATGTAACAGATGAGGCTAACACATGTCCCTGCACCGAGACCCGCAAACGTCCCAGCCAGCCCTGATTGACACAACCATGAATTCTACAATGTGTCAAAGGATTTATTTTCTAATCTTTTTGTTATAAATGTAATTAGATATTTTTTTAGGGATGGTTTTTCTTTCTATTGCAATACTTTTTTCATTTTTAATTTTTGCTAAATTGCTTGCCCTTTTGCAACTTTTGGTATGTTCCTTTTAATTCTGATATGATGCCTTCTCCAGTTGCAAGATTATTTTGGCTTGCTTAATCTCACCTGTGGTTTATAGCATATCCCTACAAACATCTTTGTACTTTTACCTCCACTGCTAATTTCAATCCACAAAGTCTCTACATTTTCATCATTCCCTTCAAAAAATCTTCCCTTATAAAAGGATATAAATCCAGTTTAACATACAAATATACGCAATCACCTCTTCTATTTTTTCGATCCCTCAGAAAAAGGGATAAATCCTCTCTAATGAAATTACCAGTAAGGAATTTCATACAATCACGTTTCAGTAATGCCTATGATATCATATCCCTTTTAACTATTAATTCAAGCTTCCCCATTTTATCTGTCATGCGTCTTGCATTAGCAAGTATGCATTTACGTTTTTTTCCCCAGTATGTTCTATTATTATCCTATATGCTCTGCCTTTCTACTCCAATTGGATTTAGTCTTTAGAAGTTTACTAGTATTATTTGTATTTAATATGGGTGCCTCTATACTGTCTAGTCCATTACCTTTTCTTGTTCCTGCCCCTCCTCCCTACATTTAATCCTATTCAAATAAATGGACTATAAAGTGTATTCCTGCACCAAAAGTTTCATGGCAGAAAACTATTTATTGGATATGGTTCTCTATCCCAGAATAGATTAAAGTGCTTTGTACTGGTATGAGCACTCGGTAAGAAAAAAGTATGATGTCACAGTGGTGCTAGCCATCAGCTGGTTTTGCTAACACTGCTAGAGCTAATGCCCAGGATAACAGAGGTTGTGCGTTCTAATCCTGTTGAGTCTGACATCAGTACACCATTCTAGTCATTAGGAGCTTTAGGCTTGTCAACTCGGTGTAGCTTATATGGATAGACATTTGCAATGTGTGGGATGGGGCTCATTTACATATGCTTTGCATATCTCTCAGGTGTGCTCCTTTTTCAGCACAGTCACCGATCCCTAATTTATAATGACGGAGGTTTGAGGGTATATACACACACGCGCATGCCCCCCTCCCCCCTCATTAACAACACTAGTAACTAGGGACTTTGCCTCTAGTCACTGAGATCAACCATGAACAACTCTGGAAACCTGATCAGCATCAGCTTGTATACTGCTGCGGCAGCCTTTATTCTAACAAATCACCGGTTTTCCCTGCCTTGTTCCTGGAATGCGACGCTGTTCACCCGGAGCATGCCGCGTTCCTTTTGCCTTCCCAGCCACGGGTCATGCCCGGCTGACGCGCGGTTGATGCGTTTATTGATAATGATTCAGGATTTAATAGGCTGCAATGCTTCGCGTGTCCGCCAGATGGCAGAAATTCATGAATTGTAATGCAGTATATATATATATACTGTATAACAACAACCCCTATAACCCCTAACATACACATATTGTATATGCACATCAATGATACTATAGGCCGGCGGGGGCGAGATGTGTTTGCAGCAGAGAGAGATCCGCTGCTCTCTCTGCGAAAACATCGGCACATTAAAAATGATTTAAAATACATTTTTACTCATAGTGTACATGTGCAGGGGGTCTCCGGAGCTGAAGCGCATTGGTTTCAGGTCTGGGGACCCCCTGCTTCCCGAGATACAGGCTCCTTTATGAGGTGCCGGTATCCCTCTGCATTTAAAGGTTCCGATCACGTGACCGCGGAATGTAAACAAAGCAGAGGGATACCGGCACCCCCTAAAGGGGCCTGTATCTCGGGAAGCAGGGGGTCCCCGGACCTAAAACCAAAGCGGTTCCGCTCTGGAGACCCTCTGCACATTTACAGTATGAATAAAACACCCATATCAATAAACACTCCTTACTTACCTTTGCGGCTATGTGCTATGGTAACGAAGCAGCATGAATGTATTTTTAATAATATTGTACAGTGAGCAGGGGGTTCCCTAAGCCACAAATCAAAGCTCAGGGGACCCCCTGCTCCTGCAAAATATTTTTAAAATACAGAAATGCTGCTTCATTACCATAGCTGATAGGCGCTAAGGCAATGAAGGGGTTAACCCACCGTGCCCGCTTTATTGCGGGTAGCGGGGTTGGGTGAAGGGGGTATTTGGCCCTTGGTGTGAGTTTAGGACTTGCGGGGGGGGGGGGTGCGGGTGCACTTAATCCCTTCACGAACATAGCAGTTAACACCACTACGGTCATGAAGGGGTTAACCCCTCCCGCTACCCCCCGCAAGCCCTAAACAACCACCGTTGGGGCTAATACCCCCTTCACCCACAATAAAAAAAATTCACACACAGTAGCCCCACAATAAATAAATCTAAATAAATAAATAAATACATGAATATAAATAAACAAAAAATATATATATATATATATATATATATATATATATAGAGAGAGAGAGAGAGAGAGAAGAGATGACCTAGGCGCAAATAAGCCAGGAAAGAAACAAAGAGAAAAATATCATAGGGCAGTATGTCTGTAACTTTCAGAGTCAAGGTGGTAAGGTACACACTTACACTTAGTCAGCCAAATATAGGCCTTTAATCCACCACTGGGATTCAGGAACACTGCTACTGGTATTTCTTCGCTGTTTGCATGGGTCTCAGACTCTCCACGTACACTGGCGACACACTTTATTCGAGCTCGGCTAGTCCCACGAATTCGGGTATACCCGGGTGTATTGAGGTTTGTGACTGTTTTCTGCCCGAGTGCATTGAGTTATTTTCCGGCAGGGATTGAAGCATTTTATTCCCGTTGGCTGCAATACTGCACACTACATATATATATACTGCATTACAATTCATGAATTTATGCCATTTGGTAGACACGCGAAGCATTGCAGCCTATTAAATCCTAATCATTATCATTTAACAGATCAGCCGCCCATCAGCCAGGCATGAACCCAGGCTGGGAAGGCAAATGCAACGGGGCTTGTCAGAGGTGAGGAGCGGCGCATTCCAGGTATCTGCCAGGTACATACCGGGTATTTGCTCGAATAAAGTGTGTCGGTGCAGTATGCTGCTTGCTTCAGGGGTCACCTTTTCATCTGCAGCTGCGTGTCTCCTTAACATGGGATGAAGCTCACCGGGAGGGGGGGGGGAAAGGGACAATGGAACAAAGATAGTATAAAACCTTTTATTGTAAAAAACTATCTAAAAAATAACAAACAGTATCTCACTCACATGGTGTAAAATAATATCGAGCAGTTGAGAGTTTAAATTGAGTCTCTCACACTCGTAGAGTTGGTGTCCGGTCCACTGCACTGATGCTAGCCTGGTTTACTTCCGCGTCAAGTGCTCCGGCTCCAATTCTCGCGAGACTTCGACCTCTGATGACGTCACAGCGCTATCTCCACTCCGTTCTGCAGCGCGTCTCACTCTGCTCGGTTTGCAATGTCTGCAATGTCTGCAGGGTCCCTTCCCCCCCCTCCCGGTGAGCTCTATCCCATGTTAAGGAGACACGCAGCTGCAGATGAAAAGGTGACCCCTGAAGCAAGCAGCATACGTGGAGAGTCTGAGACCCATGCAAACAGCGAAGAAATACCAGTAGCAGTGTTCCTGAATCCCAGTGGTGGATTAAAGGCCTATATTTGGCTGACTAAGTGTAAGTGTATACCTTACCACCATGACTCTGAAAGTTACAGACATACTGCCCTATGACATTTTTCTGTTTGTTTCTTTCCTGGCTTATTTGCGCCTAGGTCATCTCTTCTCTACATTATCCATTGCGGCAAGTGTGGAGCCGCAGACCTAATTGGCAGCATTCAAGCAGGATTAGACTGTAAGGTATAACACCTCCTGTTTGACTGATTGGCCAGGGGTAGTTAATATAATCTTGACTACAACCCCACTAAGTGTTTGGAATTTGCACTGATTGTAATCTGTCTTTTCTATATATATATATATATATATATATATATATATATATATATATATGAATATATATATATATAATAACAACCCCTATAACCCCTAACATACACATACTGTATATGCACATCAATGATACTATAGGCATGAATGTATTTTTAATATTGTACAGTGAGCAGGGGACCCCCTGCTCCGTCACAATATTATTAAAATACAGAAATGCTGCTTCATTACCATAGCTGATAGCCGCTAAGGCAATGAAGGGTTAAGGCAGACTAGCATGTTTATTGGGGACATTTACCCCCAATAAATATTGCAATAAACAACATACAGTACACCCCCTGTGTATTTAAAATACATAAACAACAATAAGTACATTAAATACATATTTTTAACATAACTGTTCCCTTTTGGTTATAACCCCACCTCCTTGACTGTAATCTGTGTAAGGCCCCCTCCCCCTAAATTGTCTGTTTAATCTCCTTGCCTTGACTGTAATCTGTGTAATGCCCCCTCCCCCTAATTTGTCTGTTAAATCTCCCTGCCTTGACTGTAATCTGTGTAAAGCCCCCTCCCCCTAATTTGTCTGTTAAATCTCCCTGCCTGTGTTTCTGTGAGTGCAGTTTATGTACATGTGGGGAGGGGGATCACGATGTGCATATAATGCAGCGCATCACTGCCAATGAGGCCTAACCACCCTCACCCACTACCCACAAGGGAGGCCTACCCACATACCGCTGACCCCCCCCCCAACAGACACAAAAATGAAAACATCCAAAATAATGTCCCCTAACCCCTTAATCACCATAGTGGTTATTAACCGCTACAGTCATTAAGGGGTTAACCCACCCTCACCCACCACTCGGGAGCCTACATACCCTCCCACACTGACCCCCCACCCCGTGAGGCCTAACCACCCTCACCCACTACCCACAAGGGAGGCCTACCCACATACCGTTGGGGAACCCCCCCCCCACCCCCAGTACCCACAATAAAAACAATACCGTGACCCAAGTCGGTGGGGCCAAGTAATGGTAAGTGAACTAAAGAAATGTATTTAATTGTGCTTGTAATTTTTTTTAAAGTTTTTTTTAACATGTGTATTTTTTATTTGTGGTATATCAGTTCTTGCCACTGTATGTATGTATGTATATATATATGTCTAGAGAGATATATACATACAGGGTAAGAAATTTTGTTATTTTAAAAGCTTGATTTGATGTGTTTTAAATTAATTTGGCTATGCTGCTATGCTTCAATGTGTGTATAATGTTTTTTTACAATTAGATAGATGTAATCCTTGGTATTGTATTGTGTGCTTGTGGTCAGGGTTAGCCTTGGTTTTAAATTTTGTATTCTGGTTGGTACTTTTATTTTTTCACATGCTAAATTGTTCTGCTCCAGGCTTGAATTAGTTAATTGTTTAATTGTTCGGGATGGACTGTCAATTGTTTAGGGATGTAAATAATGAATGCTAATTGATTTTTGTTTACTTGATTGGTTAAAATAGTCTACTTGTTTGGAGGTATTTTTATTTTGCTTGCAATGATATTGTTAACATTCATTTGCAGAATGTATATGGTGCATAGATTTTATGCATCATATATACAATGTAAAAGCAATGTATTGATTGGAATGTGAGATTTTTCATTGGCATTTGATGATTTAGATTGTAAGATCAGTTAGGATTATTAAAGGAAATTCATTTTAATGTAGTGTGTCTGTATGGAGAAGTGTTATTTGTAGTACAGTATGGTTTTGATAACCCTTCTACATTTATTCGTATGTTGGTTCATCATGTGTGTATAAACTGTATATATATATATATAGTTGCATGATGAAGCCACTGTACAAATTCATGGGTGAAGGGTGGGTATCGGGCCAATGTGGCTTAACCCCTTAATTACATTTGCGGTTATTATCCGATAAGGTGTTTAAGGGGTTAATTGATATCTGAATGTACTTGCAATGTATTGGCTTTGTATTTGCTATGTATTTTGTGGGCAAGACAAGGATGTTGCTGGCGACGGAGACTTCTTATTGATGAGGTCAGTAGTACTTTATTTATTTGAATATGCTAGTTAATGTTTTTAATAATGGGCAATTCGTCTATTATCCATATCTGGATAATAGTTATTTTGCACATAATTGTACTGTAGGTGTTGGGTGGGGGGGGCTGTATGTATTGAATGTATAGGCCAGGTTTATTTTTTTTACATTCAGGGTTTGTTCCGTGGTTCTGCGTGGGACCTCTGGAGACCACCTGCGTGTCTCCTCGGGTATCTCATGGGTATCAGGCTTGTGGTTTCATGGGTGACACATGCGGGGATGAAGCGGTGGCCTCACATCTGTGGGGGCACCGCGGACCCGTAGGTGCGGGGATGAAGCGATGGTCACACTTCTGTGGGGGCACCGCAGACCCATAGTGAGCACTCGTGAGTTCCCCAGACCCCCGTGGGAACCACCCGAGGCCCCGCAGACACCTGTGGGTCTGACCCGGGGCTCCCAGACATCCTTGGGCCTACTGTGGGGACCCAATTGTGGCCCACGGTGACCCAAGGAGACCACCTGGGGGCCATGGTGCTGGCGGGACCCACCAGTAGGCCTCCAGAACCTGTTTGAAAAGGGCTGCAAGTACCCTGTAGGTCTGTCGGGTGCCCCGCCAGCCCACCGGGGACTCGCGTGGGGCTGCGTTATGAACCCTGTTTGTAAAAGGATAAATCTTGTTTTTATGGGGGGGCACAGGGGGTGGGTAATGTATTTAATAAATATAATGATGTTTATTGTGGGTCACTGTATTGTTTTTATTGTGGGTACTGGGGGTGGGGGGGGGGGTTCCCCAACGGTATGTGGGAAGGCCTCCCTTGTGGGTAGTGGGTGAGGGTGGTTAGGCCTCACAAGGTGGGAGGTTAGTGTGGGAGGGTATGTAGGCGTCCCGAGTGGTGGGTGAGGGTGGGTTAACCCCTTAATGACTGTAGCGGTTAATAACCGCTATGGTGATTAAGGGGTTAGGGGACATTACTTTGGATGTTTTCATTTTTGTGTCTGCTTTGCAGCTGTGGAGGGGCCATGGGCAGGATATGGGGGTGAGGGGGGGCAACGGTATGTGGGTAGGCCTCCCTTGTGGGTAGTGGGTGAGGTGGTTAGGCCTCACGGGGTGGGCCATTGGCAGTGAGGTGCTGCATTATATGCACATCGTGATCCCCCTCCCCACATGTACATAAACTGCACTCACAGAAACACAGGCAGGGAGATTTAACAGACAAATTAGGGGGAGGGGGCCTTACACAGATTACAGTACAGTCAAGGCAGGGAGATTTAACAGACAAATTAGGGGGAGGGGGCCTTACACAGATTACAGTCAAGGAGGTGGGGTTATAACCAAAAGGGAACAGTTATGTTAAAAATATGTATTTAATGTACTTATTGTTGTTTATGTATTTTAAATACACAGGGGGTGTACTGTATGTTGTTTATTGCAATATTTATTGGGGGCAAATGTCCCCAATAAACATGCTATTCTGCCTTAACCCTTCATTGCCTTAGCGGCTATCAGCTATGGTAATGAAGCAGCATTTCTGTATTTTAATAATATTGTGCAGGAGCAGGGGGTCCCCTGAGCTTTTATTTGTGGCTCAGGGAACCCCCTGCTCACTGTACAATATTATTAAAAATACATTCATGCCTATAGTATCATTGATGTGCATATACAGTATGTGTATGTTAGGGGTTATAGGGGTTGTTGGTATATATATATATAATAATATATAATAACCCCCTTCACCCACCCCCGCTATAAATACATGAATATAAATATATATATATATATATATATATATATATATATATATATATATATATATTTTTTTTCTTTTCATGTATTTATTTATTTATTTATTTGTTGTGGGGCTGCTGTGTGTGAATTTTTTTTATTGTGGTTAGCGGGGGTGGGTGAAGGGGGCTATTAGCCCCAACGGTGGTTGTTTAGGGCTTGCGGGGTGGGTAGCGGGAGGGGTTAACCCCTTCATGACCGTAGCGGTATTAACTGCTATGGTCGTGAAGGGGTTAAGTGCACCCGCAACCCCCCCACAAGTCCTATACTCACACCAAGGGACAAATACTCCCTTCACCCAACCCCGCTACCCACAATAAAGTGGGCACGGTGGGTTAACCCCTTCATTGCCTTAGCGGCTATCAGCTATGGTAATGAAGCAGCATTTCTGTATTTTAATAATATTTTGCAGGAGCAGGGGGTCCTCTGAGCTTTGATTTGTGGCTCAGGGAACCCCCTTCTCACTGTACAATATTCTTAAAAATACATTCATGCTGCTTCGTTACCATAGCACATAGCCGCAAAGGTAAGGAACGAGTGTTTATTGATATGGGTGTTTTATTCATACTGTAGATGTGCAGAGGGTCTCCGGAGCGGAACTGCTTTGGTTTTAGGTCCGGGGACCCCCTGCTTCCTGAGATACAGGCCCCTTTAGGGGGTGCCGGTATCCCTCTGCTTTGTTTACATTCCGCGGTCACGTGATCAGGACCTTTAAGTGCAGAGGGATACCGGCACCTCATAAAGGGGCCTTTATCTCGGGAAGCAGGGGGTGCCCGGACCTGAAACCAATGCGGTTCAGCTCCGGAGACCCCCTGCACTATGAATAAAAATGTATTTTAAATAATTTTTAATGTGCCGATGTTTTCGCAGAGAGAGCAGCGGATCTCTTTCTCTGCTGCAAACAAATCTCGCCAGGGGACGGCTTCTCGGCTTCAAAGACAACAGCTCGCAAACGCCCTCATGAGTTTTTACACGGCATTGCAGTATTGCAGACAGCGGGAATAAAATGCTTAAATCACAGCCGCGAAAATAACGCAATTCACCCCGGGCGAAAACAACACAAAACCGCACATAACCGGGATAATCTGAAATTCGCGTAGCTAGCCGAGTTAAAATAAAGTGTGTCGCCACTGTAGTTTTCTGAACTTCATCTGAAATCATGGAGAACCGGGTGCCGACTAATCAGCTGAGATCTTTCCTCCACTGAGCCAATGAAAAAAGTTGCTTGACCCGATGGACCAACAGAGACGTGAATATTGACAGTGTTGAAGGACAGCCACAAGGGGCAGGGCTTGGTTAGTGTGGGAAATGGGAACTGGCCAATTGGAATTGAGTTGAAAGGGCTAGGAAGCAAGCCTCGGTTTCCAATTACAGCTCCAAACCTCCAACAGAGGCAGACACCTGGCTGCCGAGGAGAGTAAAATGTTCCCTTGTTAATGGCCAAAACATACAATGAGTCACATGGAAGTGCATAGAAATCCCAAATCCATTTAGCACTAGAGTAAACAGATAGTAACCTTGCTATTGATTCCTAACCTTGGGCTTAACATTTAATATACTGGGCCCGTGGCCCCTACCATTACAGTAGTCAATATTTCCACCAATGCAACTAACTTGTTGGAGATTAAAAAAAAAACTAAAAAAAAACTAAAAAAAAAACTCTTTACAGTACAGTATCTGCGCCATAAACCTCTGCCTAACTTTAACATTGTAAAACCTCCAAAAACTGAAAACTGCAAGAAAGCACAGGGGGGTTAATATATTTATGTGTAAATATACGCATGCTGAGGCACAAACGTGTATTACAGTAGCTGGGATCACTGTGAATGTCATAAATCTTAATTTTAAGGTCCTTTTTAAATTTGCTGTGAAGTGGTCTTCTCAATGTCCTGAATAATGTTATTTGAATGAGAATAGAGTTCAATTATGTTGAATAAAGGTAAAAGTTTGATTGACATGCAGAAAACCATTTCACATCTTATTTAATAGGCGCTGTGAGGGTGTTCATTTTATGTATAAATGTAGTTTGATAACTAGCCGCTACAAAAAAAACAGTACGGATCCCATGATGCTGTTCACATTGATCATACAGGTCTTTATATACTGTTCTATCACTTATTCAAAATCTGGCATAAAAAACAATTTGGAATGTTGCTTATTTCATTAAAATTATGTCTATTTAGGAGAAGTTTTTAATACGGTATGTTTAGGCATATTTTGAAAGTACACGAAAAATGCAAATTTAAAGCAAAATTCCCAACAAAATATTATGAACTAAGTTTCAAGACATTTACACATTTGTACTGTCCCTAATTAAATTGTTAAATTGCAACATAGGATTACAAGTATGAAGCACATTTATTGGACTCTTACATTGAGTCACAAAAACAAGTAATTATTTTCACCTATTATTGAAACACACTTAAAAGAGAATAAGGTAATGACAGATTATAAGGTACAAGGATAAAGTAATCAATTGTGTTCGTTTTAAGCTTCACTTGAGCACTCTAATTAGCATACATTCGATTGATTGAGTAGTAATTAATAATTATCAACTACATTTCAAAACAGAGTCTTGCTGTGAGGCTGCAGGATTCTATGCAGTCATAAATACTATTGCTGTCAAACTAGCCGGGGAAGGTAGAATTGATAATGAAGGAAGTCATCAATGCAGAGCAAAAACACAGAGAGCACTGTAAAGGTTTGCTCACTGAACAAGCAAATGATTTAAGCTGTCTTTGTTACTAACATAAAACACCAGGACTATGTTCTCCATTAGACTAACACAATAATTTCCACTATAATTTTATATTATACTAGCTATCCTCCTGAGGAGGAACCCTTCTTATACATTTTATTAATTTCAAATATTACAATTAATTATTTATCAATTCTTTATTTGCTGAAAACACTATACTTATGGGCACGGGCCGCAAACAGAAGGGAGAGAGCTGTGACCACTGTCTTGGGCCGGTGGCTGCAGAGGGCCAAAGGTCGGGCCCAAATTCCGCGTCTGGCTGCCAGGCCTCTGTGGGTGGCTACTGGGCCCTGGCTCTCCCCAGCTGTGACCTGGCCTTCATCCCAAGCACTCCCAAGTCTCTCTATTCGAGTACTCCTCTACAGTAAAAGGGGGGAAAATAATTGAGGGTGGATCTAGGTTTGCAAAGGGAGGTAGGTGTTGTGTATGGAGCATGACATGAAGAGATGTCATGTCTGATGGATTCGATCTTATCTGTGAAATAGGTGGCAACTTTTAACACCTTTTATATCTGTACCTGGATCATACATTAGGCAAAACAAGGTAGTAGAAATAAAATGCAGCTTATTTCGGTAAACACACGTACAACCAGAAGAATTACACAATAGACAGACAAAAGCACACTTACTGGGGGTCTGGGTTAAAAATCTAGGCTTTCCTAGGTGCAGGGTGCCCGCTTGGATGAGCTTACCATGAACGGGATATACATCCAATTCTCCTGGTCCTCTTTTCGGCTTCAATTCCTTGCCGCGACCGCTACGTTCGGTTTGTAGAACTTGGCCGCAAAGACGGGACTTAGTCTCTCCGAAGCAGACTTTTCTAGCTTCAAAACGAAGCCATTTGCTCTGCTATTTGCAACAGAGCAACTTTGAAAAGCCCGCTCTAGCTTCATTTACACAAGTCAGTGGATGGTCTGGTTCTCTGCCTTGGACATCTCCTTACATAGACTCCGCTAAGCTATCCTTAGCATGAAGGTAAGAGGAGCGACCAATTAGAGCATGGGAACCCAATCCCACTAGCCAATAGAAACAGGGGCTCGTCACTTGGCTGATGTCAGAGGAGGAGGCATGCCAAGGCGGCTTGAAAAGCCGGGTGTGCGGGAAATGATGAATTAGCCAATGGGAAAAGCGCCTACGAGCTGTATCTCCACGGGCAAACTCATTGCCACCCACTGGGCAGGCTCCGCCATGTCTAGGAGACTCAAAAGTCATCCCAACAGGGTACCCTTTGTTCTACGGACCTGGACAATTGCCCTTCCTTGCCCACCAACCGATTTTCTCACCTCTGGACATCCTCTCCTCTTTTTACTACAGGCTCTATTCAATCTTGCTGGCACCTTAAGCAAATGTCCTGGATGACTGCATAGAGCCTAATAATAAATGTATAAAACACAGAAAACATATTTTAATACATGGGGGACTTTGGGGAGACTCATGGCTGTAAGAACTGAGATATCTGAGCTCGAAAATCTGGAGTCTGGGGGACACTGTGCAGCCCCGGTGTAATTCCACCCACGTAACGCCAAATCAAGCCTGCTCGCCAGGTAGAATTAAGGGACTACCGTTAGCTCCGACCCCCAAACTCCTGCAGACAAAATAATTGTTTCTTACCCAAATATCCCACCTAAAACTTACACACAGAAAGTTTCATGAATCTGGGGCAAAGGGAACATTGAAAGTGGAAAAGCAGGGGTCACTTTAACTTTTCATGTACTGATACCTGGCCTCTGGCTTATAGTGTTAGGTAGCTGCTAGAGACCTACGGGGTCCAAGGATAACCACAGGGCTTAACCTTTATTATATAGCCTCGTTACCCTTGCCCGTCACAGCAAGGTCTTTGGCCATGAGTGTGGAACGAGGTAAAAGAACAGTTAGGCAATGAAGGGAGATAAAGGTGGCAAATTGGCATTGAGGGTTAGAGGACAGCGTTTGTGTGAGAGAAGAAAAGTAGGTTTGCTTTGCATGGGAAAGGGCAGTGTTAAAGGAGGAGATTAAGAATTTATAATGAAGGAAATCCACTTTAGAGCATGATTTCCTTCCGTAACAATTAGCAGTGCATGACCACTTTTGGACATAGTAAGTAGAACTTGTGTGCCATGTTTATGATTTAAGTTGTCATGGGTGATATGTGTTGGCAAAAACTGTCTTGTCTAGGGTTGATGATAGTGTACTGTTGTATAGAGAGGTTGTCAAGTCTGGGAAGGAAAGGTTATAGATATTATAGAAGAGTTTGTAATGTTGAAAATTGAAGGGGGTCTAGAGCATTTAGGTTTCTGTATGTGCGTGTGGCAGTAGGTGTTTTGGAGGGTGCAGAGGGTAGAGTAAGGTTATAGGATAGGAGGTGATAATCAGATAGAGGAAAAAGAAAGACAGAGGAGTTAGAGACAGAGCAGAAGCAGAAGCTGGAGAAAACTATATCAAGGTAGTGTCCACTGCAGTGACCAAGAGAGGACATCCAGTGGGAGAGACCAAAGAAGGAGGTTAAGGAGAAAAACTGGAAGGCTGACGGTGCATTAAGATTGTTAATAGGTATGTTAAAGCCTCCAAGGATTAAATTAGGTGTGACAGAAGATAGGAGGGATGAACCCAGGCAGAAAAGTTATCAAGAAATTGAGATTTTGGTCCACTGGGATGATACATTATAGCAACATGGAATGAGTGGTAGGAGAAAAGAGATGCACAACTTGAACTTCAAAGGATGAAAAAGAAAGAAAGAGAAAGGGGGATATGATGTGATACAGCATCGACACACTTTATTCGAGCAAATGCCCAGTTTGTACCTGGCAGATACCTGGAATGCGCCGCTCCTCACCTCTGACAAGCCCCGTTGCGTTTGCCTTCCCAGCCACGGTTCATGCCTGGTTGACGGGGGCCTGATCTGTTAAATGATAATGATCAGGATTTAATAAGCTGCAATGCTTCGCGTGTCCACCAGATGGCATAAATTCATGAAATGTAATGCAGTATATATATATACAGTACTGTATATACACAGTATATATATATATATATATATATATATACTGTATAACAACAACCCCTATAAGCCCTAACATACAGTACTGTACACATACAGTACTGTATATGCACATAAATAAATGATACTACTGTATGGGCGGCGGGGGCGAGATGTGTTTGCAGCAGAGAGAGATCCGCTGCTCTCTCTCTGCGCAAACATCGGCACATTAAAAATTATTTTAAATACATTTTTATTGATAGTGTACATGTGCAGGGGGTCTCCGGAGCTGAACCGCGTTGGTTTCAGGTCTGGGGACCCCCTGCTCCCCGATATACAGCCCCCTTTATGAGGTGCCGGTATCCCTCTGCTTGGTTTAAAGGTCCCGATCACGTGATCGCGGCCTGTAAACCAAGCAGAGCAGAGGGATACCGGCACCCCCTAAAGGGGCCTGTATCTCGGGGAGCATGGCGGCGGCTGTTTTGGCGAGGCAGTCTGGTAGGCAGAGTGCGCCTGCCCCCGGCTGCGACCGTCTCCGCCCTCGTCTGGCCCCCATCTGCCGACCCACTGCTGCGTCGCCCGACAGGTTCCGGCGGAGCCGCGGGGTTCCGGCGGTGGGGCTGTCCCACCAGAAGTGCGTCACGAGCCGGGTCCCAGCTCCCCCTGGCGGAGGCACGCAAGCTCCACTGCCGGGGAGGGGTACGGCCACCCAGTGGACACGGAGGGAAGACAGCTAATCAGCGTGAAGGAGTGCCGGGCAGTGAAGGCTGTCACACCAGAGCAGCCCCAGAACAGAGTGGGAAGGGCGCGACAAGAGTGCGAGATACCCAGGAGGCAGGGGGGAGGAGGGTTGAAGGAGATGGAGGCCTAGTACACAAGGCAGGAAGAGGGAATCTAGCGGCCACCTAGGCAGACGTCAGCAAGGGAGAGGACAGGCCAGTGGAGGAAGCAGGGGGGGCCACAAGCAGAATAGAAGGAGGTCCAGGGGTGCAGGGGGGGTTCGGCTCCGTGCGTCCCCAGTTAGACTTTACAAACAGGCCAGAACACGGCAGTTAGGCTTGGATACTAATAGACACAACTAGACATGTAGGTTAAGGGGTTTAAGGGTCGCCTAAAGTCAGACCCAGTTGGGGGAGGAGGTGGCTGCGCGAGGATGTTTAGCAGTAGCCGGCGGGTGGTCGGGAGTCTGTCACCAACCCTGCCCGCAGGCATGTGCTTCCACGACAGGGAGTTGGGCCCAGCCCGCGCCCCTGTTAAAGTCCCGGAATCCCATGGTCCGCAGGAGGGACTATGGTGCTGGACAGGGAGGGAGGAGGGTCCAGATGGAAGGATTTACTTCCGGGCATTTACCCTGGGGCCCTCTGGGACCTCCAGGGTACTGTTTGTGTGTTTATTAAAGGCAATGGGATGGGCTGTGGGACAGGGAAAACCTAGAGCCGATACCATAGTTCTGTTTGTTTACATGTATTTGTGTTGTTGTCTTCTCGTTGTCCCCCCTGATGTGTTTTCCCTCTGTACCACTTTCCCCCACCACATACCCTACTCCCCTAGCAGGGCGCAGAAGAAAGGCGGCGACGGAATAAAAGAGACAGGGATCGGGATCCCCACGCCATCCAGAGGACTCAGAATGGCTCAGGAAGACACCGACGGAATCAGGTCACAAATAAAGTACTATGAATAACGAGGTCCGGTGTATCTCTCACAACGTTAAGGGGTTTAACGGTCCGGCGAAGCGCAAGCTAGCTCTCAGGGATTACAAACGACTCAAAGCCGACCTCCTCTTTCTCCAAGAGACACACTTTTCTAGGGACAGCTACCCAAAATTTTTAGACAAAGGTTTCCGGGTAGTACATTTGGCATCCGCCCAAGTGAAAAAGATAGGGGTAGCGATAGCCATACACAATAGGATAGATTTCACGGTTGAGAAAAAGGTGGCAGATAAAGAGGGCAGATTTCTAATTCTGGTGGAATCAATCCACGGGAAACCGCTTACATTAGCATCAGTATACGCACCCTGTGAAACATCAACTGATTTCTTTTCCCGTTTCTTCCGAAAACTCCAAAAGGAAGCCAAGGGAAACATGATCATAGCGGGCGATTTCAACAGGACACTGAATCCCAAATTAGACCGGTGCACGGCCGCTAGTCTCCCCCCTAAGCTAGATATTCAGCAAATCACGCAGGGATTGAAGGATTGCCAATTGGTAGATATATGGCGCGAACAGCATCCCCAAAGTAGAGATTATACCTTCTTCTCCCACCCCCATAACAGATACAGCAGGCTGGACTACTTCCTAGTATCAAACAGACTGGTCCCAGTGGTCTCCCACACAGGGATCCACGATATTTTGTGGTCCGACCACGCACCTATCAAGCTGCGGTGCACTCTAAACTTACTAGACAGACCTGGAGCAAACTGGAGGCTAAACGACAGCAGTGATTTCTTATTCCATGCAGCGACCAGCACTCACAGGGGACGTAAGTCAGGTATATCATGCAGGAACAGAGGATTGACACAATGGTGTAATACGTTTACACTTTATTATTTGCAGGACAGACCCACTGAGGTTATTCTCCCTCCAGCAGAGAATCACTGCGGACATCGTTAAAGGGAATTATCAACTCCCTGGGACTCTGTGAAAATATCCTGTGCCATCCATCTGAGAATTTTTCATCCAGGACTTTCCATTTGGATCACGGCTCCCCCATCCCCTGAGGAAGTGACGCAGAGTCACGAAACGCGTAGGGAGGAGGAGCCAAGTGTTTGAGCCAGTCCAGCCACCTTAGTCGTGCCGATGCTGTGAGAGCGTACCTGCACCGCCCTGCCGCTGACGTCATCGGCTAGGAGTTTCAGAGAACGCCATTCAGGAAGGCTCCCTAGTGCGCATCAGGCTGTAGACAAGTGGCGGACGGCATCCGTGAGTCATATCGTCATCCCCCATATACTGTAAGTGTGGGTGATTTGTGTTTTAAAGATTTTTAATAAAGTGTAAACGTATTACACCATTGTGTCAATCCTCTGTTCCTGTGCATGATATACCTGACTTACGTCCCCTGTGAGTGCTGGTCGCTGCATGGAATAAGAAATCACTGCTGCCGGTCACGTGGGATCCGTGAAACACTGAGACAGAGCAGAGACACAGCCACAGATCCTCTCCCTTGAACGCACAAGATAATATCTTGTAAGTAGGGTTTCTATGTCCGTTGGTTCAGAGTGGGGTCAGGAGTAGTGGCATACTGCGCAATTGGTGTGTACCTCTTATGTTTCCCCAGAATCACTGCGGACATCATTAAAGGGAATTATCAACTCCCTGGGACTCTGTGAAAATATCCTGTGCCATCCATCTGAGAATTTTTCATCCAGGACTTTCCATTTGGATCACGGTATCTGGGACATTTATAGCGCCGGGACTTTTATTTTGTATTTGCATTTATTTCACAGGTTGGGAAGATCTGTTTATTAGTTTCTCTGGCAGCTCGTACACCACTTAGAAGTGGTTTCCACTTACATTTAGTGAACACGTTCACATCACCAATTTATTGCTATTTTTCACACTATTGTGAGTTAATTGCACATTGTAGATTAGCGCTTGTTAAGGGTATTATTATTGTTGTTTGTATTGGAGGCTAAACGAGCTGTTACTAAAAATCCCAAACTTGCAGAGAGAAATTGGTGAGAGGATTAAGGATTTCTTCACTGAGAACGTGGGGAGTGTTTCTTCCGACACCACCCTATGGGAAGCCCACAAGGCGACTCTCAGAGGCTCCCTCATGTGCCTAGCTGCTAGGCGCCGGAGGGATCAGGAGAAACAGATAAAAGTCCTACAAGACAAACTAGCGACCCTATCCAAGGTGCACAAAGTATCTAGGAATCAGGACACACTGCGTGCTTTGGCAGAAACCAAACAGCAGTTGAATATAAAACTGGCCTCTCGGGCAGAAAAGGAGATGAGTTGGTCCAGACGTAGGTACTTTGAGAAAGCGAACAAGCCGGACACCCTATTAGCAAATCGACTTCAAAACAAAATTCCTAATTATCATATACAAACTATTCGCACACAATGGGGTGAGCTTACTTCTAATCCTAAGCGGATCGTGGCAGAGTTCAAAAGCTACTACGAGACGCTATACGATGGGTGTAAGGTCATACATAATCAAAAGACGAGGGATAATCTCGGGGAATTCTTAAAAGAAGCCAAATTACCGACCTTGAGCAGGGTGGAGAAAGAAGCGTTACAGATGGACTTCTGTTTAGAAGAGTTAACGGTAGTTGTAAAGTCACTTAAGCCTGCCAAAGCGCCCGGCCCAGATGGCTTCTCCAACTTATACTATAAAAAATACCTGAAAATTTTAGCCCCACATCTATTGAAGCTATTTAACTCTATACTACACGGGGCCTCGTTCCCAGCTCAGATGCTTCAGGCGTCAATCTCCCTGATCCATAAACCTGGTAAGGACCCGGCGGACTGTAAGAGCTACCGGCCCATCTCGCTGATTAATACGGATGTAAAAAAATTCTCCAAATTACTAGCTAATAGAGTGGGTATCGTCCTTCCCAGGTTAGTTCATCCAGATCAGGTGGGGTTCATCGGAGGAAGGCAAGCGGCAGACAATACCAGACGGATAATAGATTTGGTGGATTTGGCACAGAAACAGAATATCCCGTCACTGGTACTAAGTCTGGACGCTGAGAAAGCCTTAGATAGAATCGATTGGCCCTACTTGAGAGGGACGCTTGAGGCATTTGGCTTTGAGGGACGCCTCTTGGAGGCCATCATGGCCCTATACGAGGGGCCAACGGCAAGGGTGAGACACCAGGGATTCCCATCAGAGCAATTTCAAATTAAGAGTGGCACACGCCAGGGATGCCCGTTGTCCCCCTTGTTGTTCGCCCTAGCGGCACATATCAGAAACAACCCGGATATTACGGGAATAGCTGTAAAAGAGCAATCACACAAAGTGGCGCTCTACGCAGATGATGTGATCCTGACATTATCACAGCCTCTCACCTCCCTGCCCAATGTCTTCTCAATTTTGGGGACCTTTAAACAAATTTCTGGGTTCAAAATTAATCAGGCCAAATCGGAAGCCCTCAATATAAATTTACCCAAACCAGTAGAAAAACTAATTGGACTCAATTTTAATTTTAAATGGCAACCCTCTATGATTAAATATTTAGGGGTATACATCACAAAAGAATATAAGGCTTTATATAAAGCAAATTATCCCAGGTTGTTTCGGACTCTCCGTGAGGATCTCCGGAGATGGGCGGAGTGCAGTATCTCGTGGATAGGCCGTATTCATAGTGTAAGGATGAATCTCCTGCCACGAGTGCTGTACCTTTTCCAGGCCCTCCCGATCCCCCTGATAAAAGAAGATATCCTCTCGCTTCAGTCCTTAATAACAAAGTTTATCTGGAATAAGAAAAACCCACGAATTAACAAAGCGATCTTGAGGAGACCGACCTTGAGAGGAGGGTTGGGGGTGCCATGCTTGCTCGCCTACTACAAAGCAGCCCAGCTGAGCCAGATTGTGCAGTGGCACACAGACCCGAACCTTCGGAGGTGGGTGGCACTAGAAAAAACATGCTGCACACCAATAGATATTAAGAACCTAATTTGGTTGCCCAAAAAAAGTCGGGCCGTTATGCGGACTCCTCTGCAGACCATGGTCAACTCCTTGAAGGTCTGGGATGCGGTTAAGTTCAAGTGCCATCTCACATCCCTGAACTCTCTGATGACTCCCATATGGGGGAACCCAAACTTTGCTCCAGGTATGGATAGCTCTATTTTCTCAAAATGGATTCAAGCAGGGTATCTCCGTCTAAAAGATCTGGAGGGCAGGCAACATATAAAAACATTTGATCACATTAAAGAGGAGAACAATTTACCAAACACTGAATTCTTTAGATACCTCCAGATCAGGGCCTTCTACAATGAAGCCCCAATTCGGCACCGGAGAACAAATTTTGAGCAGCTCTGTTCAAGAGATACGGACACAAGGGGACTAACATCTAGAATGTACAGGGAAGTAGTGTGCCCGAAGACGGACGACCAACCCAAACTTGCATACATGAGACAATGGGAAGCAGACATGGGAGAGACATTAGAAGACGAAGACTGGGATAGGATCCTGCAGATGGCGGCCAAAAGCTCCATCTGCACCACATTAAAGGAGAACGCATATAAAGTCCTGATGAGGTGGTATTACACGCCCGCTAAATTATCTAAATTTGTCAAAGGCTACTCTCCGCTCTGCCCCAAGCAGTGCGGAGAGAGAGCGGACTTATTCCATATGCTGTGGTCTTGTACGAAGGTAAACCCGCTTTGGGAGGAGATTAAAGATTGGCTTCAGAGACTGCTAGAAGTGGAAATCCCCTTAGACCCATGGCTGTTCCTATTGGGCAGACGAGTCGAGGGGCTATCTAACGCCACACATAAATTGATCACACATCTGGCAACAGCCACCAGATGCGAGATTGCAGCAGTATGGAAACAACCGGAGATTCCAATTATCCCCAAGATTAGAAATAGAATTTGGTTTGTTTGCCGGATGGAACAGTTGACGAGTTTGGTTAACGACACCGGCTCAAATTTTCGAAAAGTCTGGGAGCCCTGGTTGGCACAGACAGACATCCCGGGAATAGATATCACCACAATCCTGCAATGATAGGCGGTAGATGCGTTCTCCGGTAATGATAGGGATCCATGACAACATAGAGACAGAGAACCCGGAGAAGGAGCGGGATCCAGGGCAGAATAGGCCCCTAGTGAAAGAGGCAGCCAAAGAGGTAACAGTAGGAGAGAGTGGGTCAATGTTCTCGGAGAGAGAGGTCTACACTAAAATACACGCACGGCGCCCGAATGGAAGATGATAGGTGGAACACCCCTTCGAGCCTTACCACCCCCCCCCCCCTCACTCCCCCCCTTCCCTCCCTACTAGATAGTTAGTGTGTCTTGTCCCCCTGTTCGTCTTGTAAGTCCAGTAAGTCAAGTTTTTGGTTAATTATATCAAAAAGAAAGTACTAAATGCGGTGATGTCACTGTAGACAATGGATGGTGTTACCATGTAAGATGTATTTCACCCAATAAAATCAAAGTTATAAAAAAAAAAAATGCTTTAATCCCTGCCGGGAAAATAACGCAATGCACTCTGGCAGAAAACGATCAGAAACCTGAATACACCCGGGTATACAAGAATTCGCGGGACTAGCCGAGCGAGAATAAAGTGTGTCGGTACTGTATGTGGGGAAAGTTTGATACAAACTCTACCCACCCTGTCTTTTCCTGGACTGGACCAGAAAGACCCCCCATAGAAGAGAGCAGCAGAAATAGTGGTGTCTGAGGGGGTTTGCCAGGTTCCTGTAATGGCTAGGAGGTTGCAAATGAATAAGTCATGGATGGCTGAGTTTATTGTAGACAGATCATTCATTCCAAAGGGCACAGGAAAAGGGAAGAGAGAGGTGAAAAGTGGATGAAGTTGGAGTGAATGAGAGAAAGGGAGGCTTTGGTGTAAGGTGTGGGTTTTGAAAGGATGGATATGTGGATAATATTAGTATCTTGCCCTTACAGGATATTTTGTAGTGTTAAAAAAAAATCATAATTGTTTAAATCTCTATCTTCTGATTTTACCATTTTAACCTGTAAATTACACTGGGCTCTGGTGACAGTTCCATTATAACAGCTTGAACACTTAGGGGGCTATGCACTAAGCAGTGATAAGTTGTTTTAAGAACACAAAGTGCTCTTAGAATGTGATGCTCTGCCAAACACGATTCACTAAGCCACGCAAACAGGCACTTTGCATTCCTAAACTGACTTTTTCCTGGAAATGTTTCAAAGTCCAACTTTGCTCATACGATAACCTGTTTGCGTTCAATTCTGCCCTTCTCCGGGATTCACTAAGCTACACAAACTTAGCAAACGCGAAAGTTGCTTTCCAAAAAAGCTCACCAGCTAAAGGCAGGTGATAAAAATGCTCAAAACCCATACAACAGACCGACGGGTCCCGCGGGTGTCCCCGGCTGACCACGCAGGGGTCCGGGGGTCCAAGGCTCACCAAGCGGGGGTCCCCATGGGAGTCTGGGGTCCCCGCGGGAGTCCCAGGGTATCCGCGGGCCTGCGGTACCAATGTTGTGCCTACAAAAATACTAAACAATATTTATAACTAAATACACCCCCCTAACACATACCATACAGTAATGGGCAAAATTACTATTATCCACATATGGATAATAATGCATTTGCCCATTTTAAATACATATAAATTACAATAAATACAGTAAATACATATTACACTTACCTTTTCCAAGCACCCACGATGAAGGCCGTCTTCATCTTCATCCTGCCCATGTCCCTCCTGAGCTGCAGAACATACACAACAATCAAAATAGCCAATGTAATGTCCCCTAACCCCTTAATCACTTTAGCGGTCATTAACCGCTACAGTCATTAAGGGGTTAAGCCACCCTCACCCACCACTCAGGAAGCTTAAATACCCTCCCCCACTACCCATCCTGTGAGGCCTAACCCCCCTCACCCACTAACCCAGGCGGGAGGTCTACCCACATACCCTTGGGCCATTACACCCTTCCCCCACCCCTAGTACCCACAAGAAAAACAATACACAGCCCACAATAAACATCATTATATTTATTCAATACATAACCCACCCCCTGTGCCCCCCCATAAATACATGATTTATTATTTTACATACAGGGTTAATACCCCAGGCCCACGGGAGTCCCCGGTGACCCTGACGGGTGTCCGTAAACCTCACAGTAGCCCAGCACCATGTTTCAAACAGGGTCTGGAGGCCTACGGGTGATCCCCGCCAGGCGCCGTGGTCCACCAGGTGGTCCCCGCGGGTCACCGTGGGCCATAATGGGGTCTCCACGGGTAGGCAGTGGCTGTCTGGCGGGCCCCGGGTTAGACTCACAGGTGTCTTAGGGGCCTCGTGTGGTTCTCACGGGGGTCTGTGGGCCCACAGGTGGTCCCTACGGGTCCGCGGTGCCCCCAACAGACGTGGAGCCACTGGTTGTTCCCCGCAGGTATCCCCCGTGGACACCTCCAGCCTGGTACCCGTGGAAAGCCCGAGGAGACCTCAGGTGGTCCCCCACAGACCAAAAGGAACCAACCCTGTATGTAAAAAAATAAACCTGACCTATACATTAAATACATCAATCCCCCCCTTCCCCCAACACATACAGTACAATAATGTGCAAAATAACTATTATCAACATATGGATAATAGATTATTTGCCCATTATGAAACACATAAACATGCAGAAATACAAACATGAAATTATAATCTGAAAATCACCACATTGCATCTTAAAATTAAACCAGCAGCTAGACAAATGTATATCAAATGTCACACAATTGCATTGTGTGTACATGATGCAATTAATCTGTGCATCATGTAACACTGTGCAAAATCAATTTAAAAATAAAATACATTATGAACAATGTCCCCTAACCACCAATGCCATCCACAAAATCAAATAGAAAGTAAGCAACATAAATACATTACCATCAATCAATCAATTTCCTAAACCAATTACAATACAATCCAAATCAATTATACAATTCCCTATTCAATTCCTAAAGCCAAACCATTGCCAAAATAATTCTAATTCAAAGTAACCACCATCATTCAAATCTAACTACTAGAAATAAGCCATTAAAAATAACATGTAACTAAATAAAAATTACTAAGAGATAAAGGGAAAGAGCAGTGTAATAAGCGCTGATGCGGTGACTGTGAAAAATGACACAAAATAAGTGACAGTATTATATACAATATGCTTTACATTTAAAGTGAGGGCTGCCAAGGTAAAAGGTTAACACAAACCAGTGCAAATAATACAAGAAAAGGGGGAGAACCGGCGCCTCTAAAATATAAAATCTGATCAAATATAAAGTCCAATAAGAATGAAGAGGAGTCCTGGGAGGAATCTTCAACAAAGTCTCAATGGGGACAGACAAACATATAAGACAAAGATAAAAAAAGACAAAAGAAAAAAGAACATAGTGTAACTTACAAAACAAACAAAAAGCACTGAAAGGATTGATAAAAGGATTATTACAAATTTAATACAATGTAAAATAAATGAAACAACATACACATGTATGTGGGCTAGAGACAGTAATAAGGCTGTAACATCCGGTAGGGGTAAAATTGATGGTCTGTGTGCTCGGTGCCAGGCGATCCCTCCACAGCGTGCAGCTCCTGTTACCCTCTGCGATACATCCAACTCACTCCAAGATCTGTGTGTGGTTTAGCAGCGGTTGTTCCAGCGGTGTGGATCCCTGAAGGCTGAAGTTTCCACCTTTGCAGAGGATTTGATCCGAATTTAAAGACAAGTTGCTCTACGGGCTTTTACTTTTCAGCATTGCTGTAAGTAGGTTTCCAATTTTACCCCTTACCGGATGTTACAGCCGTATTAGTGTCTCTAGCCCACATACATGTGTATGTTGTTTCATTTATTTTACATTGTATTAAATTTGTAATAATCCTTTAATCAATCCCTTCAGTGCTTTTTGTTTGTTTTGTAAGTTACACTATGATCTTTTTTCTTTTGTCTTTTTTTATCTTTGTCTTATATGTTTGTCTGTCCCCATTGAGACTTCGTTGAAGATTTCTCCCAGGACTCCTCTTCATTCTTGTTGGACGTTATATTTGGTCAGATTTTATATTTTAGAGGCGCCGGTTCTTCCCCTTTTTTAAATAAAAATTACACACACCAATGTATAAATAAAGCTGCTAAATACATTAGAAATACATGAGGAGAGGCGCATGCGCGAGCGGTGGTGCATGGATGCTTGAAGTCTGAGCTCCAGCCCGCCGGCGCAAATAATTGAATAAATGCCGACATTACCGGCAGTATTCCTAGCAGCAAACGCAGCCTCAGTTGTCTGAACATCAGGGGATGTCGCTGGCCACAAGGAAGGGCAGAAGAATATCATCGGTCGCAAGCTATTTCCATAAGACCCCGCAAAAATCACCTGCAACAATGGCAACGGGCAGGAAAGGCAAAGGCAAAGACAGACCCCCACCCACAAAGGGCATAGATATTGGTGATGCAGACACAGACACCGAAGTGGAAGCTGGCAGACCACCCTCAGGGTCTGGAGACCAGGAATGGGCCACAGTCAAGGACATAAAAGCCCTCTATGGGGAAATGCGAAAGTTCTTTAAATCAGAACTCTGGGCCCTACGGAAGGACCTGGACACCCTGGGGGAACGGACTATCACTTTGGAAGTGAGATCAGATGAGACGGTCACTGACTTACACAAAACGCAAGCAGAAGTGGCCTCCCTTACGACCCAAGTAAGAGATTTAGGAGACAAACTAGAAGACTCTGACAACAGAGAGAAGAAACAACCTCCGCATTAGGGGGGTACCAGAGGCAGTTACAGATCCAGAGGATTTTATAGCACGCTGGGTGAACCACCTAATTCCAGATAGCACAGAGTTGGATAGGCACCTGCATAGGTGCCATAGGGCCCTCCGTTCGCGCCCTCAGCCCGGTGACCCTCCCAGGGACATTATTGTCAGGTTTCACTTTTTTTAAACGAAGGAATCCCTCGCCAGACTCACCAGGAACCAGAAATCGACGAAGTACAATTTCAAGTATTCCAAGATATAGCTCCAGCCACGCTGGCCAGGAGGAGAAGTCTGGGACCCATTACAAAAATATTACGGGACAACAATCTAAAGTACCGTTGGCTGTCCCCTTCGCATTACTTGTAATAAAGAACGGGTCTGCACATACCTTACGTTGGCCTGAAGATGGGGACTCATTCCTAAGCAAACTGGGCCTGAGGCAGTCCCTGACATCTCTTCGGGCTTCCCCCCGCACCTCACCGGGGAGAGGGTTGCACCGCCAACCTCCTGGAGCAGAGTCGGCGCGATGCCTGCTTCCTCTCTGATCCCCCGAAGTGATCCACGACTGCCAAGCCTCAACAGACATCTACCATCCAACAGGATTCTGCAGGGCAAAACCACCTTCCCCGATCCACCACGATCCGGTCCAGATGACATCGCTCAAGCACCATCATTCGATTTCAGCCGCAGGGACTCCCAGATGATCCGACTGAAATTTTGAAGCGGCGGCCATCTTACCCTCATGCGGAGCGGGAGTCTCCAAGGAGAAGTGCGGGACCACAAGCCACACCTCCAAACTGCTCGAAGCACACCCTCAAAATGGCAGCGTGGCTCCCCCTTCCAGGTTCCTCCCCCCCACTTCCGGCGCCCCACGATGACGTGCATTGCGCGGATAGGTCAGAAGTGGTTCTAATCTAGCGCGGTGGGGGCTATAGAGGGAGGGGAACACTAAGATGCGCAAAGGCCCAACAGGCGACTATATTAACGTAGCGGCACATACACAAACACGACATAAGCTGAGGCAGAGTTGATTACAGGCCTTGAGGTCACTTTAGTTCGCGGGGGGAGATAAGTTAGGCAGACAGGGCTAACCAATATGGCCCTGAGGCCCATTGGGAGGAGTCGTTCTGCCGGAAATATAAAGCTAGAATTACTCATCAGTGGCCCTCCCCTCAAGTGACCCCAATTAAGCTCGGGAACGTCTTTCACAGCAGGGGTTGATTTACCTGGGTTAGATGACTGACTTTTAGGATTTAAAGGTTGTTCGGGGGTCGGATTGGGGTGGGGGGAGGAGTTGAGGGATGAGGGTGAGCTATAGGGTAGATGTGGAAATAGGTATAATTGTAAGGGCATAGGAGAAGTTCACTTCTTTTAAGGGATAGACTCATTTAAGCTTGATAAGTGGGTGTAAGCTAGATAGGTGCACACATTCTCACAAGTCTTCTTAGATCCCTGCCTTAAAATTACTGCTCATATAGTCTGAGATTGGGGGCGCTAATGTAAATCCATATGTTTTCCTTTTGCTGCCAGTAACAGTTAAGAAGTTACAAATTCATGTTTTCTCTGATATGATCAGTTAAGAAGTTAAAGACGAAGTTTTTGCCGGTGCAATTTTATATGCTCTGTTATGCCGGTATAAGTCAATGTTTGTTGTTTCAGGAAGCGCCGGTGGGGTCTACCCCCCGCTGCAGGTGTCTCCACCTTTGACCCATACCTTTGAGATGGGTTGTGCTCAAGTCCCAGGGAGGCATGTCTCCAGAGGCACAGATCAGTCCAGTAACTCGGACGATCATGCTGGCCTCACCTATGAGCACAAGGATCCCACAGGGGCTGCCCCAGCTGGGATCCTATTGAGTTGTTGTTTAAATGCAAAGAGAATTATTGTGATCAAACTGACCTTGTTGTCTTTCTGTTTTCTGTTTGTTAATTGTCTCACCACCCTACCCTCATGTATTCCCCCCCCCCTCCCTTCCGTTCCTTCCCCCCTACCCTCCCCCACCCCGGCGGAGTGGAGAATAGCCCTCGACGATCCCTGCGGAACCTTCATCGTTATCAGACCTAGCTATTCAGCAGGCGGATCTCTCATCCCTAGAAGCGGGGTAAGATGGTCGCACACGACTAGGACTTCACAACTTTTATGGTTAAATGGCACTTAATATCGTCTCTCATAATGTGAAAGGCTTGAATAGTCCTGTCAAACGCAGGCTAGCATTCGCAGAATATAAAAAACGGTGTGCCGATATTCTGATGCTGCAAGAGACACACTTCAGTGATAAATGTTCCCCCCGCTTCATGGATAGGCAATTCTCTCAATTTTACCTCTCCTCTGCACCTGAAAAGAAGAAGGGGATTGCAATCCTCTTTCAAAATTACACCCCTTTTGTTATTAAAACATTGAAGAAGGATGGAGAGGGCCGTTTCCTTATCCTGACTTGGTACATACATGAGCAACCTATCACCTTAGCAGCCATATATGCCCCATGCGAACAGGATGCAAAATTATTTGACACCTTCTTTCATTCCCTGAACACTCTGGCACAAGGACACATAATTGTAGCAGGGGACTTTAATATAGCTCTCCAACCTGCACTAGATAGATCTAGCGCTCTTAGAGAGAATAGTAAGAAAGTACTGTCCTCTTTGAATTCAGGGCTTAGGAAAAATCATCTGTCTGATATATGGAGAGAGTTGCACCCACTGGAGAGGGATTACACATTCTACTCCCACCCCCACAATTCATACAGCAGAATCGACTACTTCTTCATATCTAGTAGACTGGTCCCGTTGGTCGCCAGAACGGAAATCCATGATATTTCATGGTCCGACCATGCACCTATTGAGCTTAGGTGTAACCAAATTAAACACGACAGACTCGGAGCAAACTGGAAACTAAACAAATCCCTTATAAAAATCCCAGATATTTGCGAACACATAGACCAGGAAATTCATCAATTCTTTGAAATCAATACAGGCTTTGTGGAATCCCAGATGGTTCTCTGGGAGGCTCATAAAGCGAACCTCAGAGGCACATTAATTAGCATCGCCGCGAGGCGTAAACGGGAAAGAGACGCCAAAATTATCACCCTTCAATCCAAATTACATTCCCTCTCCGAGAGACACAAAAAAAGGCCAGATCCACTAGTTTAAAAAGACCTGAATGCTCACTTTACATATTTTCTCTTACACATGAAAAATGGCACTTACATGTATTTCTCATAATGTAAAGGGCTTTAATAGCCCGATCAAAAGAAAGCTGGCTTTTACAGATTATAAGAGAAAAAAAACGGAAGTGTTATTCTTGCAGGAGACGCACTTCAGCAAGAATAACTCACCTGGGTTTTTAGACAAAGGCTTCACTCAGTTTTACATGGCTTCAGCATCTGTCAAAAAAAGAGGAGTGGCCATTTTATTCCATAATACCATACCCTTTGTACTCCAGAAAATTAAGAAAGACGCAGAAGGTCGCTATCTCATTCTCACTGGAACAATCCATGAACAGCCCATCACATTGGCCTCCATATATGCTCCTTGTGTACAAGAGGCATCTTTTTTTGACAGATTCTTTCGCCTGTTGAGTTCAGTAGCTAAAGGATATATCATAATCGGAGGAGATTTCAACATTACGATGCAATATTCCCTGGACAGGTCAGGAGGAGGCGACTCTGATAATAAAAGAGCACAAGACACCCTACGCAGTGCATTGAAAGACATCCAATTAGTAGATATATGGAGGGAGTTGCATCCAACATCTAGGGACTACACCTTCTACTCTCATCCACATACCTCGTATAGTAGAATCGATTATCTCTTCGTTTCGTGTCACATGGTTCCGAAGGTCACTAATGCAATGATCCATGATATTTCATGGTCTGACCATGCACCAATCGAGCTTAGGTGCAACAATATTGTGACCAGTCGACCAGGTGCAAATTGGAAACTCAACGAATCTATCCTTAAAATACCCGAAATTTGTACTACAATAGCTCAGGAGATAACTCAATTTTTTGAGGTTAACACAGGCTCTGTGGAATCCCATATGGTCTTATGGGAGGCTCATAAAGCAACTTTAAGGAGCATAATTATCAGTATTACCGCCAAAAGAAAACTAGTCAGAGATTCCAAAATTCGGACGCTCCAATCCAAATTACATTCCCTGCTATCAAATCATAAAACCAATTCAGATCCAAATACAGCAAAAGAACTGAAAGACACAAAAATCGAATTAAATATGTTAATGACTTCCCGAGCAGATAACTCCTTATGTTGGTCTAAGAGAAAGTTTTATGAAAAAGCGAACAGGTCGGATACGATGCTAGCTCGAGCACTAAAAGATAGGCAATCTAAGTTTAACATCCAAGCTATACGCTTAAAATCAGGTATTCCCACGGCCAACCCTAAAAAAATAGTAGAAGAATTCGGTTCATTCTATGGTTCCCTATACGACGGAAAGAAAGTGGCACACAATAAAAACACGAGCAGTGCACTGAGAGATTTCTTGGCCAGCTCAAAACTGGAGAGATTGACAGAGCGTGACAGAGAAGCTATGGGCGCTGACTTCACATTGGAAGAAGTGTCGCAAGCCATCAAGGAACTGAAACCATCAAAAGCACCAGGTCCTGATGGCTTTTCGGGGCTGTATTACAAGAAGTTCTCTGAATCACTCGCCCCACAGCTGCTCCATATGTTTAACGCTATTTTAGCAGGAGCCCCTATTCCTGAGGACATGCTATGGGCGTCTATATCACTAATACATAAACCTGGCAAGGATCCGCTCAATTGTAAAAGCTATAGACCAATTTCTCTAATCAATACCGATATAAAAATATATGCCAAACTTCTGGCCAATAGATTGAGTCTAATCCTACCCAGACTAATACATCCAGATCAGGTTGGGTTTGTTAAGGGGAGGCAGGCAGCGGATAACACCCGACGATTCATTGATCTGTTAGAATTGGCAAACAAAATAACACAAAAAACATGTTATTAAGTCTGGATGCAGAAAAAGCTTTTGATAGGATAGACTAGCCATATCTACAAGAGACGCTCACGGCATTTGGCTTCGGAAATAGGGTGAGTGGAGCGATTATGTCGCTGTATTCAGGCCCATCTGCCAGAGTCATACATCAGGGCTTCCCCTCAGACCCTTTCCCTATCCAAAGTGGCACGAGACAGGGGTGCCCATTATCTCCCCTCCTGTTTGCCCTATGTATCGAACCTCTGGCGGCACGTATTCGAGAAAATCCGGATATCTCAGGGTTAAACGCATACTCCCAATCACACAAAGCGGCCCTGTATGCAGATGATATCCTATTAATCATCTCAAAACCCCTCACATCATTACCTAATCTATTTGACCTTTTAGATAAATTCTCTAAGGTCTCTGGGTTTAAGATAAACCAATCCAAATCTGAAGCTCTGAATATCAATCTCCCCGGACATATAGAGAAACTACTGAAATTGAATTTTAATTGTAACTGGCAAAAGAACTCACTCAAATATTTGGGGATTCATATCACCAAAGATGCAAAAAACATCTATAAAGCAAATTATCCCAAATTAATTCGGACTCTAAAACAAGATCTAATCATATGGTCCTCCAAGAAGATTTCTTGGATAGGAAGGATACACAGCGTGAAGATGAATTTACTTCCACGTATCCTATACCTCTTCCAGACATTGCCTGTGCCACTCAAACTGAAGGATATACTCTCACTTCAGTCTGAAATATCCAACTTTATCTGGGGAGGTAAAAAACCGAGAGTAAATAAATTAAACATGAAGAGACCTACTTTAGCAGGGGGCTTAGCGGTACCCTGCCTGTTGTCATATTTTAAAGCAGCTCAATTAAGCCAGATCATTCAATGGCATTCCGACCCTAAATTAAAAAGATGGGTAGAGCTAGAAACTGCTGCTTGCTCCCCATTAGAGCTTAATAATTTGATTTGGCTACCTAAATCATCAAGAAAAGACACTGTGTTTCCACTCACCTCAACGACTAACTCTTTATCTGTCTGGGAAATATCAAGACTGAAAAACTCACTCACATCAGCAAATTCGCTGATGACACCTATTTGGAACATTCCTAATTTTGCGCCTGGTATTATTGGTCATAATCACTCAATCTGGAAACACAAAGGATATGAAAGACTCAAAGATCTGGAGGGCTTCGATCTAAAAATTAAATCATTTGACCAACTCAGATCAGAAAATGATATTCCCCATGCTGAATTCTACAAATTCCTTCAGATCAGAGCACTTTATAATAAATTCACCCCATACTCCCCATTGACGAATTTCGAAAAGCTCTGTCGGGCAGAAACTGACACAAAGGGACTCATATCTACAATATACGGAGAGGTAGTCGAGCCTGCAACTTCAAAACAACAAATGCCCTCATTTCGTACCCAATGGGAGAGAGACCTTGGGGAGTCCTTGGAGGACGAGGAATGGAATACTATATTCTTAGGAGCTGCAAAAAGCTCGATGTGCACCACACTGAAGGAGAACGCATATAAAGTCCTCATGAGATGGTACCTCACCCCTCTCAAATTATCTAAATTCATACCAGGGTCCTCTCCATTGTGCCCTAAACAATGTGGAGGAACAGCTGACCTGTTACATATGCTGTGGTCCTGCCCGCGGATATCCCCGATATGGGAAAAGATCAGAAATTGGATCCAGAGAATATTTGATCTCACTATTCCCCCGGACCCGTGGCTGTTTCTCCTAAACAGACCGCCAAAGGGCCTATCAAAATCCAACAACAAACTAATTGCACACTTCGCAATCGCCACGCGGTGCGAGATCGCAGCATTATGGAAACGCCCCGAAATTCCAATTATCCCAAAGATTCGGAACCGTATTTGGTATATTTGCCAGATGGAAAAGCTAACAAGCCTAGTTAATGATACTGGTGACAACTATTTAAAAGTTTGGGCCCCATGGCTAGCCCAGACAGACATCCCCGGGGTAGAGCGTGACACAATTTGGCTATAATAGTAATAGATGTGTTCTCCTTGGGTGGAGTGGAAACTAGGTTTACAGCGGGATCACTATTCCCACTCATTGTTAACCACTTATACTGCTACACGATCCTCTACGAGGTTCTATAGTTCATGAGCCGTCTTAGTAGACTCCTGAAGCCACTACATCCTCATCCTATACGCTCCCTTCCCTCCTTCCACCCCCCTCTAACCTACCTCCTCCCGTTTTTTTTTTTTTTTTTCCCCTTGTTTGTAACAAATATTATTTTACCATGGATACACATCACCTAAAATAAGACCTTTACCTACGCGGCGGAATAGGGCCCGAAAAACCGTGTGGGCTCATTAAATATGTTATACTTACATCATTATGTAATATATGCTACCCTGTTCACCATGTATTGGTTATGTTTTTCATGTATATCATGTACTTACACACCAATAAAATACAAGTTATAAAAAAAAAAAAAAAAAAAAAAAAAGACCTGAAAGACACCAAGATCGAATTAAACATGCTTCTGACTTCCAGAGCCGACAACTCATTATGTTGGTCTAAGAGGAAATTTTACGAAAAGGCTAACAGGCCAGACACGATGTTAGCTCGACTGCTACGAAATAGGCCAATTACAATATTCAGGCAATCCGGTTGAAATCGGGCTCCACATCGGCCAACCCCAAAATGATAGTAGAAGAATTCGGTAAATTCTATGAATCCCTGTACAATTGAGAAAAAGTGGCACATACACCCAAAACGAGCAAGGCCCTAAGGGATTTCCTGGCAAACTCGAACCTAGCAAGACTTACTGAGGAAGACAGAGAGAGGTTGGGCGCGGACTTTACTATGGAGGAACTAGCTTCGGTCATTAAAGAACTAAAGCCGTCAAAGGTCCCCGGCCCAGACAGTTTTTCAGGGTTATATTATAAAAAAATTAGCAAAATACTGATCCCTAGGCTGCTCCGCATGTATAACACGATACTAGCAGGAGCCCCTGTACCCGGCGAGATGCTTCGGGCGTCTATATCATTAATTCCCAAATCAGTCAAAGATCCGCTAGACTGCAAAAATTATAGACCAATTTCCCTGATAAACATGGATATTAAAATATACGCCAAACTACTGGCCAGTATAGACTAAGTCAGATCCTGCCCAGACTAATACATCCAGATCAAGTCGGGTTTATTAAAGGCAGACAAGCAGCAGATAACACCCGGCGAATTATTGATCTGATTGTATTGGCTAACAGAGGAAAATCACAAAATATGATGTTAAGTCTGGACGCTGAAAAAGCATTTGACAGGATTAACTGGCCATACTTGAAAGAGACGCTCGGGGAGTTTCACTTTGGAGACAGGGTGAGCGGTGCGATTATGGCACTGTACTCAGGCCCCATGGCTAGGGTCATACACCAGGGCTTTCCATCCGCCCAATTCCAAATTAAAAGTGGCACAAGACAGGGGTGCCCTTTATCCCCCCTCCTGTTCGCCCTATGTGTAGAACCCTTAGCAGCACAGATCCGAAGCTGTTCAGACATAGGGGCCTATGCAGAGAGCAGCGCTATTTCGAAATTCGCCATTTTTTGGAGAAAATCGCGCAGAAAACAGCAGAAAATGGCGAGTTCCGAAAGACGCGCCAATTTTTCTTTACTATTTCTAAAACTCGCCTCGCGGCTGGCGAGAACCTCAATCTCGCCAGTTTTAAAAATATCCTAATGCAGAGAGGCGCGAACGGCATCTAGCGGCTGTTCGCGCCAATAAAATGGCGCGATTGTCTCCTTTTTGCCTCGCCAGAAAAAATTGGCAAGAAGCTGCCGCTCGCGGCCATTGCAATGGGAAAAAAAAGGCGCGAATTTGTTTTTACACGTTTCTGAAGCGCGCATCTCGGCAATTTAAACTCGCCACACGCATCCATGTTAAACATAGCAGAATTCGCACTTTTCTGCATATGGAGAATAAAACTCTCCAAAAAAGCTACTTTTTAATAAATTCGCCAATTTTAAAATTCGCTGCTCTCTGCATAGGCCCCATAGTTGGTATAGACATTAAATCACAATCCCACAAGGCAGCCTTATAAGCCGACGATATCATTTTATTACTCTCGCAGCCGCTCACCTCTCTGCCGAATCTCTTCAACCTGCTAGATAAATTCTCAAAAAATTTTGGATTCAAAATAAACCAGTCTAAATCAGAGGCCCTCAAAATCAGCCTTCCCAAGGCGATGGAAAAACTACTTAAGCTAAATTTCGACTTTACCTGGAAACAAACCCAGATTAAATACTTGGGAGACCATATTACCAGAGATTATAAAGACCTGTACAAGGCAAATTACCTCCCCACCCCCTTAATTCGATCTCTCAAAGCTGACATCCTGAAATGGTCTTCCCAAAGAATCTCATGGATAGGCAGGACACAAAGCTTAAAAATGAATCTTCTCCCCCGCATCCTGTACCTATTCCAAACCCTTCCGGTGCCACTTGGACTGAAAGATTTACTCTCGCTTCAGTCTGACATCTCCAAATTTATATAGAAGGGCAAAAAACCGAGAGTAAATAAATCAATTATTAAGCGACCCTCTACCGAGGGAGGCCTGGCGGTTCCTTGCCTATTATCCTATTATAAAGCGGCACAATTAAGCCAAATTACCCAATGGCATCCCAACCACTAATTGAAGAGGTGGGTGGACCTGGAGAGGGCGATTTGCTCCCCAGTTGAGCTGAATGCACTAATCTGGATCCCCAAAAAGGCACGTTTAGGCGCTACCATCCTGCTTTCCTCTATGACCAACTCGTTAGCAATATGGAATACCTCGAAGCACAGGCACCTTCTCACCACTAAAAATTATCTGATGTCTCCTCTTTGGGGGAATACCGACTTTGCTCCAGGCCTGTCACAAGGAAGTTTCTCTCTGTGGAGAAAAGGAGGCTATTTACGCCTCAAGGATCTGGAGGGCAACAGTGATAAGGTTAAATCGTTTGAGCATATCAGATCTGAAAAGAATATCCCGCACTCCGAATTTTTTAAATACCTTCAGATCCATGCATTCTATAATAAATCCGCGCCCTACCCAGTATTGACTAACTTTGAAAAGCTCTGTCTGGCAGATACAGACACATCGGGACTCACATCGCAGTTATACGGAGAAGTAGCCGGTTCTGTAGACCAAGAAAAAAATCAACGAGTTATAGATCTCAGTGGTGGGAGTCAGACCTCGGAGAGGCCCTAGAAGACGAGGACAGGAACGATATATATCTAGCTACAGCCAAAAGCTCAATATGCACCACACTAAAGGAGAATGCATTTAATGTCCTAATGAGATGGTACCACACCCCACTAAAATTATCAAGATATGTGCCAGGACTCTCCCCACTGTGCCCTAGACAGTGTGGAGAGTCGGCCGACCTCTTGCATATGCTGTGGTCCTGCCTGCGAATCACCACATTATGGGAAGAAATTAGAGATTGGACTCAGAGGATCTTGGGCCTCCCAATTCCCCTAGACCCGTGGCTGTTTCTTCTAAATAGACCATTGGAGGGTTTGCCAAAAGCCAACAATAAATTAATCGGGCACATTGCCATGGCTACGCGGTGTGAGATTGCAGCAATATGGAAACACAATGAGATCCCATCCATCCCCAAAATTCGGAAAAGGATTTGGTATGTCTGCCAGATGGAAAAATTAACAAGCCTTGTTAATGACACTGGCATCAACTATCTAAAAATCTGGGTACCCTGGTTGGCCCAGACAGATATCCCCGGGGTGGAGAGTGCCACAATTTGGCAATAATAGTTCTAAGTGCATTCTCCTCTAGTGAGCCTAGTGTATGCCTCGATCCAACAATGAGATAGCAGATAAAATATACCGCTGAGTTTCCAAAAAGACATCAGAAATCTAGGAGACAAGATTGTACTCTGGCAATGGAGTTCTAAAGATCTCAACGTACGAGGAGATCCCCCCCCCCCCTTCTTCTCTTTCATGCAGGTCCTCCACACCTTCCATCTCCCCAATCTCCCCCCCCCCAACTCTGATTGGCTGAAGCAAAGTCTCTGTCACATGGTCTATCAGAGCCAATCAGAGTTGGGATTTCGTTCCCACGCTCTGATTGGCTACCGTACCATGTGTCGCCGACCATCTTTGTTTTCATGACGTCATCTTAAAGGCAATTGAAGCTCAGCCATTCTGATTGGCTTACATCATTGCCTTTAAATGACGTCATCAAAAAAAAAATATTTCCCCCCAAATCACATGGTTTTCATGGCCCAATTAGGGCCATGGGAACCATTTGACGAAAATGTGACGTCATAGGCCTATAACAGCCTATCTCGTCTCATTTTGAAGCCAGATGCCGAGGAGGGAAGACCTCCCCTCCTAAGAAGAGAAGAAGGGCTTGGCGTAAGAAGATGGAAGAAGATGGAAGAAGACGGAAGAAGACGGAGAAGACCCCAAATAAGAAAAGAAGACCCCAAGACAGACAAAAAGGATTACAAATAGAAGAAAGAAGACACAGATGTGGATTGTAATGGTATTTTATTTATGGTTACCTTTGGATTTTGTCCGAGAGCTTCCGGTTCCCCTGGATTTCGGTGAGTGGGCATCTAATGGTAAGTAAACAAAAGAAAAGTTTATTATTTTAACTTTTACAGGTTTTTTTTTATTTTTTATTCATGTGTATTTTTTTTTATTTCCATTTAATGCTCCCTGAATTGATCTATGTCCCTATGGATATACATGCATTCAGGAACACTGAATTGGTGTATTGTATGTGATTTTGGGATGTAAATGCATTGTTTATTATGCTCTTTTATTGCCCCTGTATGTTATGTATATCTATATGGATATACATACAGGGATAATAAATGATTGTTTTGCTAATGTTTATGTATCTCATGTATTTCTAATGTATTTAGCAGCTTTATTTATACATTGGTGTGTGTAATGTAATTTTTATTTAGTTACATGTTATTTTTAATGGCTTATTTCTGGTAGTTAGATTTGAATGATGGTGGTTACTTTGAATTAGAATTATTTTGGCAATGGTTTGGCTTTAGGAATTGAATAGGGAATTGTATAATTGATTTGTATTGTATTGTAATTGGTTTAGGAAATTGATTGATTGATGGTAAATGTATTTATGTTGCTTACTTTCTATTTGATTTTGTGGATGGCATTGGTGGTTAGGGGACATTGTTCATAGTGTATTTTATTTTTAAATTGATTTTGCATAGTGTTACATGATGCACAGATTAATTGCATCATGTACACACTCAATGCAATTGTGTGACATTTGATATGCATTTGTCTAGCTGCTGGTTTAATTGTAAAATGCAATGTGGTGATTTTCTGATTAAGATTTCATGTTTTTATTTATGCATGTTTTATGTGTTTCATAATGGGCAAATAATCTATTATCCATATCTGGATAATAGTTATTTTGCCCATTATTGTATTGTACTGTATGTGTTAGGGGACGGGGGGGATGTGTGTTGTATATTGCTATGTTTATTGGGGGCAATTGTCCCAAATAAACATGCTATTGTGCCTTAACCCCTTCATTGCCTTAGCGGATAGCCGCTAAGGTAATGAAGCTGCTTTAACGTATTTTTATTAATAGTGTGCGGGAGCAGGGAGTCCCCTGAGCTGAACCGCATTGATTTCTGCCTCAAGGACCCCCTGCTTCCCGAATTACAGGCCCGGTTTGGGGCATCGGTGCCAGTGTCACCGCCATCTTTATAGAGCCCACGTCGCGTCTTAGACGCTATAAAGATGGCGGCGACATTGGCCTCTGATGCCCCATACCGGGGCCTGTAACTCGGGTAGCAGGGGGTCTCTGAGGCAGAAATCAATGCGGTTCAGCTCAGGGGACCCCCTGCTCCCACACACTATTATTAAAATGTACATTAATGCAGCTTCATTACCATAGCGGATAGCCGCTAAGGTAAGAAATTATTGTTTATTGATGTGTGTTTTGACAGTAGTGTAGATGTGTAGGGGTCTTCGGAGCTGAACCGCATTGGTTTCAGGTCTGGGGACACCCTACTTCAGGAGATACAGGCCCCTTTATGGGGTGCCGGTATCCCCTGCAGAATTTAATTGTCCCGGTCACTTGACTCGGATGCTTTCAAAGTGCAGGGGATACCGGCACCCCATAACGGGGCCTGTATCTCCTGAAATAGGGGGTCCTCGGATCTGAAACCAATGTGGTTCAGCTCCGGAGAGCATGTACACTATTATGAAAATGATTTATTTTAGTGTACGATCGCCTGTAACAGCCTTGCTTGGAGATGGAAAATCTCCATGCAAATGTTACATGCGGCTTTTTTTTCTATCAACTAGCGTACATAAAGTTTAAGAACGCTAGCAGGGGGAAAAAAAGCAACACGTACGATGTTGCTGTTTTGAGCACGTACGATAGAAAATGGGCTCAAGGCCTTAGTGAATCGCGTCTCCAGCTTCACTTTTTATCGGACGTGCTTTTTTGTTTCAGCCAGACGCAAAAGCACGGAGCTTAGTGCATAGCCCCCATAATATTTCAAAGGTTTATATATCCTGAACAGAGCATTAGATTTGTTATATATATAGCCAGGTCACCTCTGGCTCCCCGGTCCTCCGTTCCTCCGTCTTGGTGGGGGCTGTTACAGGCGACAGGCTGGCCGGCAGTTCCCGTTGCAGGGCGCCACCATGTTTGTTGGGTTCGCGCATGTGCGAAGGCTCGCGCATGCGCAGAAGAGTTGTGGCAGCCATTACTATAATTGAAGAATGGCAGATGTAGCTCTCGGTAGCTCAGGGCCTTCCCGAAGTTGCGCATGCGCAGATGAAAGCAGCAGAGGCCTTTACCAAGTTGCACATGCGCAGTACAGATCGCGCACGCAGCGGCAATAGGAAAGGGCTCCGCAAGGGACTACAACACCCAGCAGCCACTGGGGCTGCTAACCATGTGACACCAGGGAGCCAACCATGCGGCCAGATCTCCTGCAAAGAGATAGATACATTTGGCGCGCTCAGGAAGGAGAGTCAGTTGGAGCTGGGACAGAGTAAGGGTAGGTTGTGCATGTGCAGGGAGCAGGTGGCCCCATGCACTAGGCCAGAGATCCCCCTTAGGCCCTAGCTAGGCCCCGACTCCCTTCAGCTTGTGGTTGCTGCAAGGACCACCCCATAGGATAGGGACATGGTCCTGTAGAGCCAGCTTAATTGAGGATTACAGCCAGGAAGTGTGGATATCCTGGCCACTGGTGACATAGGTGAATCACTCTCTGCAGCTAGCAGAGATAAGAGACATTCTAAAGGCCTCCATGCGGGAGCCATTTAGTAACCATTAGAATGTTAAGAGTTATACCTGTGTCAGTAAATGTTATTGTTTTATATACAGTGTGTGATTGATGTTATTGGGTCCTGTGAGGGGCGCCTCCCACTACGCTGGGATCCATCACAGGTGGAAGTGTTGTACAGAGAGTATTGTATCATATCACCCCGAGCTCCCCGTGGCAGAGACTTAGGCCCCTATTAGCCAACAGGTAAGCGCAGCACCGGTAGCATCCATAGTGTACACCCCAATCTCACTTAGGTTGGGGGGGGGAATACATGGGCTACATTTGGAGGCGCTGCTGAGATCAGACCTGTGTTGCCCGAACTTAGTTACAAATTATGTCGTTCTTGTTAGCATTACTTTCCTGCCAAAGAGCCACAGTGTAGTTTACTGGATTGTGATCAAAATGGACGAAGCAGGGATAGCGAAACATACATCGGGGCTGTGTCTGTACTCCCCTGGAACCCCTCAACCAGGCTCAGGACTCTCATTGGACACTGATCTCTACAGACTCTACTATCACTCCATCCTTTTTACAGGACATCAATACTTACTATTCAGTGGTGACTATTGTATTCATATAGCATGGTTCCTGTATTGTGTTTACTTTATACACAATCTTACTTTGGTTGTTGAGTGGTACTATTCATATACATAGATTCAGTGTCCAATTTCACTAACCCTCTTTTTTGACCGGCCGGTCTTGGTTTATATGAGTAGGTTATTCATACTTTCTGGTGCCAATTTAGTATGCACTTAATGTAGGGTGCATTTACCAGCAATCATGTTCTTTTTGGGGTTCTGAGGGGACTGTTTTAATTTTATATTGTATAATCTATGTGTTTTTGTATTGAATAAATGCCATTATTACTTATTGTTGCTAGAGTTCTTTTGCTGGGATTATTTTTCTTTCTTTTTATATATATATATATATATATATATATATATATATATATATATATATATATATATATAGTACGTATGTACTGTATACACACAGATTGCAGTAAGTATACTGTATATAGTATATCTACAGTATATATATATATATACTGTATAAACACAGACTGCAGTATGTATGTATGTATGTGTATATATATATTTAAGGACATTGTTTCACTTATCCCTTATTCAGGTTAGCTTCATGTTTGTATGTAATCCACGGTGTCCCTGCAATGATTTGCATATCCCCCACCTTATGAGTGAGAATATAGAAGGTATAACAGATCTGTGGGGCGTTTCTTGCTTCCTAAGTGTTTATTGGTTTCTTCACAGGGGCATGGTGGGTATTTTAAGGATGTGTGTGTTTGTCATTATGTTGTACTCTTTGATAAAGCGTGGTCTGCCGCGTGAGACGCGTAAGAGCTGATTTTTGCCAATGAAAGATTTTTGTACGGATAGAGAGCAGTCCCGAAGGCAGCTGCACCACCTCACAATTCCATCTCCTTGTCATCATGTACATGTAACATGCTGTCACTCAACCTAGCCCTTGTCAACATGTAATATTCATTACACATACAGCCTAGCCCTTATCAGCATGTAACATGCAGTACACATTCAGCATAGCCCTTGTCAGCATGTACCATGCAGTACATGGAGTGTCACTCCTTGTCAGCTTGTAACATGCAGTACGTACGTACCTTTATATATACATATATACAATATAGTGTATGTAAAAATATGTGGTATTCTGTTAATCAGTCCTACAGTAATGTTGTGAGAAATAAAACCCATGTAAAATGCTTTCCTAATTTGTTTCACTTCGCAATTGAATTGTTATCTTATTTCGGAGGCTAATACTGTCTTGGTGATGGGCATTGGTTGCGGGATGGTAGTTAATACTGTGCATGCGTGCGTGTGAAGTTTGCTGTGTTATAAACCTTACATTCTGTTCTCTAAAGTATGGAGGAGGGAGTTTGGTTGGCTGGTGATGGGGGTTGGGGGCATTTATTATACAGTATATTTTACTACAGCTTGCATATTCTTGTCGTTCAGCTTCTTCCATTGATTTTATTTTCCCCTCCCGGTTCTCTTCACTTTACCCTCACTGTGTATTGGGTGTTCTTTATTCCACATTTTTGCAGGTCCGTATATTGTATATTTATGTAGTTCGACAGACAACATGTCCCTTTGTTTGATTGCACTTTGTGCCTTCAGCAGTACTGGTATACTAGGGGTTAACTAGCAACCTATGTATATCCATGCAGCATGTGACGCCGACAGGTTTATTATGGGTTACCCGACTGGGATTACAGCGGGTTCCATCTGTCATAGGATTCTACTGATATACGCATGCCAGTATCTGTTATTCTTAGGTGCTGCTTAGACGTAAATTCATCACTGCTACAGCACATACACATTTGCAGTGGTGTATCTGTACACGTGCAGTACACATGACAACCACTGGTGTCTGCTGCCTTTAAAGAGTTGAGCACACATGTGGTTGCCTTGACAACCGGGCCTGCAGATGCAGCATCAGTTTGTTTACATGCAATCACACTGACAGCTTGGGTTTGATCATGTGACTTGGATTCTCCAATAGGAGTACAGACATGGAGTTGGAGCATGATCTAATTAAATTAAATTGTATTATGCACAGCTGTTTTGTCGCCAGATGATGATGCTTTCTGATGATGTGGAGATGTTTATGTCACTTGGGTGTTAGGGTATATAAGTCACTCACTGTCCTGTGTCTGTTGCACCACCCTGAGGAAGATCCCCCCTGTGGGATCGAAACGTTGGAGTTATGTGCTGTATTTAATACATTTATTTTCATTCACCTGAGTGCTGTCTCCCTTTTTGCTGCTATGCGGTAATGTATACTTTTATTATTTATATGGGACATGCACCTATTCATTATTGAATTTCTATTGGAGTGCCAGTGATTTTTTATCACACATATATATATGTGTGTATGTGTATGTGTATGTGTGTGTGTGTGTGTGTGTGTGTGTGTGTGTGTGTGTGTGCAGTACACACAGACTGCAGTATATGTATTTGTAACGGTTTTTCTGAACCGGTCTGACCCCCCCAATCTCATATTGGCCCCCTGTGGTCTAACCAGTCCCCATTACGGTGTAGTGTCTGGTGGTGCACCTGTTGGCTACAGGACTCCTGAGTCTCCCGCATGATGGTGTGTGGGGATTTGCCAACCCAGACAGGCAGCTGAGGTAGTGTGCTGAGTCCTACCTATATCCAGTGCAGCGCCTCCACCTCATCAGGATCCCGGCGTCCCCTTGGGGATGAGTCTGATGAGGAACTCTTGTCTGTGGTGCTCTTCTCTGTGCAATAACTCCACACTTGCACACGAGAGTGTTGTTAATCAGGAACATCTTTATTAGTACGGTGGGCCAGCTGCCCTCCACAATGGATGTGATTAGCCCTCCATTGTTCACCGTACTTCCCTTTGAAAGGTATGTCCTCCTAATGTAGGGATTCCCTATCCCCGCAGGGATACTTCACCTGTGCCAGGTCCCTGGTCACAGTCTCATTAGTCCTTTTAGTATACTAACTCTGAACTCTTAATCCTCAGAAGAACCTAGACTAACCCCTTACTTCCAACTGAACTAACTTTTGATCAGTGCTGTGCCTTATGTATCCTCTGGGGGCTGACACAATTCTGACATCACCAACCAGGGAGTCAGAGCCTGTGACCACTCCCATCCATACATAGGGCACCTCACCAGGGTGTGAGGGCAAACCTCCATGATTACTGCTGGCATGCCCATAACTTACCAGGCCTTACTGTCAGCAGGAGAGAGGACTGCAGCCATTTTACAGCATGGTTACATATTTATACACCCACTCACAGTACAGTTATGTGAGGGGAAATAAGCAGAAAACATTTCAGTGGGAATTTTTACTTATAATATTGCATGCACAGAAGCTATCAGATACAGTGGACTAGTAAGCACAGTTTCAAAACAAGCGTGAATAAGAATATTTATAAAATTGTAGAAAAGCGTAGAAAGGTAATAAAAGGGACAGTAATATATTGTTTTTTCGACAACTCTCGCCATCATCCTCATCATCTGATGCTGTGTGCTGTGGATGTTGGATATTGATTTAGCAAGCTATCAATTCTGAAAAAAACAAAACAAGATGCTTAAACTATACAGGTACTATACACCAGGGGTGCACAAACTGGAGGGCACTGGATTTTTATTATATCAATCAATGATCTGTATTACGGGCTATTCGTGTCATTGGGCATAAAAGTTAATAACATATTTTGTACTATATTTACCTTCGTTAGAATTCTTGCCAACCTTTCCAATCTTGCAAACCTTGCTGATGCAGATGATATTGAGCAGGATCATATTCGGATAGGCAAGCATACTGAACATTAAGGGTAAATTCAAGGTTTTACTGCTGTAGATAGTAGTCAGGAAGGACCAGGGTACCATATGGGCCAGTCAAGGTATTATCAGGTTGGGGCTGATGTTCACAATGATTTTTAGATGGTGTCCCTTTGCGAGATTAGGAAGTATGATTCAATCTGTTAGTCCCGTTTCTTCTCTTTCTGAAGTTGCCATGATCAAACATATTCGCAAAGGATGGTTCCAATACCCAAAAACCTCCTCTGACATCCGGATTTGGGGGGATGCGAATGAAGCAATCATTAAGTGACAAAGTAAAGCGCACTGAATTTTTCCATTTACAAGAGTCAGCTTAATCCCTAAAGTATTCATAATTTGCAATGAGAATTTGCCAGATATTTCTGATACAGTGGCTTTCTTACCTGCTGCATCATTAATTGCTGAATAAATTAGAAAGATTATACTACAATCTGGTTTCCCTACAGCAATTGACATTGCACTCTTTCTCAGCTCACGAAAAAGTCAGGAGTGAGTGACCACACAGTATAACTATAAGTAGAACACATTGAACATTTACATTTTGCAACAAAATATTAAAACAACCACATTTTGATAACGTCTTGAATAGCCAAGGTAAAAAAACAATGAGGCATTGTCATGAATTACAGTATATTGCTGGATCAGTCTTGCAGTTGCTTGAGACTTACAGCACTCTACATAGACTAACTTAACACATTCACTGTGCCGTCTGGCGGACAGGCGCTGAATTTCAAAAAAACAAATCTGAGATCTGTCCGGCATACCCTCTTTAATTCAGGTTAGAATAGCAACACGAAGGGCTGTCTCCAGTTGTCTACAACTAAACAGGATGCATATTGATTACATCTCCAAAACGATTGATGTCCGGACTTAAGTTAAGGAAAGCTGAACATACAGAGGCTATATCTGTACGGTTTTCAGATGCCATTGTTGTTTGTACCACAAGTCCAGAAGACCTACTGCAACAAATCAGAGAACTCATCGGAGTTCTGAAGTTGTAAATATGACTCTCAGAAGACCAAAGTGATGTTCAACAAATTTGTCTACTCTACAAAGATTAAATGAAGTTGAATAAAACTGGAAGAATCTGAAAACTATGTCTATCTTGGTCAGAAATTATCAATGGATGGGAAGCTTTCAAATCAAATTAATGGGAGAATGCAATGCATTTGGAATCTTGCAAGGGAACTTTCAACTGTGCCTCAAGAGGAAAGTGCTGACCAGTGTATTTTGCATGTGCTCATACAGTACAAGGATATGAAACTTGGACACTAAATGCAAAGATAATTAGTCTAGAGGAACTTGGATTTGTTTTTGTAATAATTCTGCTATGTGATTTCCACTCCTAATTTGTTTGCCAATCTCGTCCTAAAAGGTTCTAATTTACAAATGTACAGATGTAGAAGAAGTTATTGCACCCACTGCTGCACTTACATGGGTGAAATAGCTGGTTAGTCCTGCCCCATTTTTGCGCACGACTGATTCAAGAGAATAGCCACTTCTCCCACTCGCTCGAGGTGTATGACTCACAGCAACGCTCCAATGAGTAGAATAACATCTGCTACATCTCTATAATCATTTTATAATCAATAAATGCTACTCTTGCTTTTTACTATTAATCCAATATTATATGATTACGCTAGCATCCTAATGTAATACTTTCTTCATTTACAGTAAGTTGAAAATACTCTGATTGTCCTTTTTGCAATATGTGAAAACATATTCATAGGATTTAACAGAAAAGGATTCTGAATACATGTTCCAATATTAGTGTGGCCAAAATCAAAAATCCTTTGCTCAACATTCTATAGTGCCTATTCACTAAACGTCAAAAAAATCATTGCAACATCTATTGGTTTGACATGTTCCTAATGAATGCAATGAAATGTGTGTAAAAATGGTATTCACTAAGAAAATCACTTTTTTTCGAGTTTAGTAAAAAAAAAACCTCTCATATCGCACAAGTTTGTATTTGCTTAATGAGCTAAATGAACTTAACTTTCAATTTTGCTGCAGCAGTAATTAAAATCTACACAGAGAGAAGCTTCATCTCCCTGCACAGCTCTTACAGGCGATAGTGCTGTTTTTATTTTCATTTTAATAACATATCATTGAAGCAGGAGGTCTCCAGAGCTGAACCACAATAATTTCAGGTCCAGGGACACCCTGCTTCTCGAGGTAAAGGCCTCCATAGGGTTATCACTATCTCCTGCAATTTTAAATATCCCGCGTCACATCCCACGTGACTGGGACATGTACATGTGCAGGAGATACCGGCACCCCCTACTGGGGCCTGTATCTCAGGAAGCAGGGGGTCCCTGGACTTGAAATGAATGTGGGTCAGCTCTCCAGACCCCCTGCTTCAATACTATTTAATTAAAATGAATATTAAAACACAACTTCATTACCTTAGTGACTGCTAAGGTAATGAAGGGGTTAAATAGATTTACCCAGTGTGTTAGTGGTAGAGAGGGTGGGTGAAGCCTGTAGTTTCCCTAGGGTGGGTGGTTAGACCTCCCAGGTGGGTACTATGGAAGGGGGGTTAACCCTTTAATTACCATAGCAGTTACTAACGGCTGAGGTAATTGAAGGGTAACTGGCCAGTAGCTATTTTTTTTTATTTTATTTTTATAACTTTAGTTTTATTGAGTTTTTCAGCAAAAAACATGTACAACCAAATCTTCAACATACATTGTACAAAGACATTTTGGTGCATACTAACATTTATCAAAAACGGGTATTGGGCTATAACCAAAAATAAAAGAAAGCAAAGAAAAGGGGGAATGTAGGGGAGAGAGGGGACAGGGAAAGGGGGGGGGAGGGAGGTGTGGTGCGGGAGTTATCCCCACCAGGACTAATAATATCGTGGTGTATCAACTCCTAAAGGTTGCCATACCCTTAGCCCATCCGGGTGATCCTGTCTACTCGAGGTTATAGGTACCCACACCCCGAACATATCGAGGGTGCTCTTGGCATTGCGTGTCCATCGTGATTCCTACACTCAGCAGTACTCAAGGGAAAACGCATCTATTACTATCAAAGCAGGATAGTATCTCTTCCTACTCCCGGGATGTCCCTCTGGTCCAACCAAGGTGTCCAGGTTTTTAGATCAATTTCGCCAGTGTCGTTAACTAGACTTGTTAATTTCTCCATCTGGCATACAAACCAAATTCTGTTCCGAATCTTGGAAATTATAGGAATTTCGGGTTGCTTCCATAATGCTGTGATCTCGCACCGAGTTGCTGTTGCGAAATAAGCAACTAGTTTATTACTTGATTTAGTCCACCCCATAGACGGTTTGTTCAGCAGAACCCACCACGGGTCCATAGAAATTTTGAGATTAAGAATCTTCTCAAGCCAATCTCTGATTTTTCGACAAAGCGGTCTAATCCTCAGGCAAGACCACAGCATATGTAACAAATCAGCTGTTGCTCCGCACTGTCTAGGGCACAGGGGGGAGTACCCTGGTACGAATTTAGATAATTTTATGGGAATGTGATACCATCGCATTAAAACTTTATATGCGTTTTCCCTTAATGTCGTGCATATAGAGCTCTTGGCTGATGCCGTAATTATTCTAGCCCATTCTTCTGTTTCTAAAACTTCACCTAGATCTCTCTCCCACTGATCCATGTACCTCAGTTTGTGGTCTACTTTTACTCCTGAACCGATCACCTCTTTGTACAACAGCGATATGAGTCCCTTGGTATCCGTGTCAACTAGACAGAGCTTTTCAAACTTGGTTAGTGGGTGTCGTGGGGTAACGCTAATGTAAAATGCTCGCAGTTGAAGAAATCTAAATATTTCTGAGGGGGGGATGTTTGATTCCTCTCTAATTTGTGCAAAGGGCTTCATTTCTTGGCTCCCCTCTAGATCTCGGAGCCTATGTATGCTTAATTGCTTCCAAATTGTAAATTCCTTCTGTACAGACCTGGAGCAAAATCTGGGTTGCCCCATAGCGAGTGTGTGTGAGTGAAAATGTGAAAATGTGAGTGTTTAACCCATGATTTACATATCGGAGTTGTGTGAATAGCAGTTGCTAGGCAAAAAAAAATCTGCATTTGGACATTTTTTCAGCAACCGCATGGCTTGCTAACGCTCGTTGAAAAGCGATTTTACCGTGTTATCAAAGCTTTGTGAAGAGCTACACATGCAAAATTGCTTGAAAAGTGCAGTTAACAAGCGTTAAGGCTCTTATCGACGTTCAGTGAAATGGTCCCTATAACTCTAACACACTGCCTAGCTCTGCACAGAATGAACCATGTTAATTCTTACTGTCTTTGAAATAATAGGAAGATGCTAAAAATAGAAGCTTTGTAAATTTCTTTGGGTAGTACTTCTTAGTGAATACAAACTTCATATAAATCAACCCCTTGATAATTATAGTTTTATGTGCTGATGAAAACATGTTTTTTGAGTGCTGACTAAAGAAGGACAATGGGTGCTAGAATGGTTTATTGAATAGAATGTACATATTTGACATTTCTGATCCATATATTAAAGAGGTTAATGCCTATTTAAAAAAAAGTATTCTTACAACTATTCTACATGTATTATGAGTATGTATGTTGTACATAAAAAATATCATGCCTAATTAAGATTTATAAAAGTTACAACATATGGGATGTCTCAAAAAGAGTTGAATCGAAGAAATAGTAAGTGAAATGACTGACTGTATATGGAATACTATGATACAATACTGAGTTGCCAGTTGTGTAGGCAAAATGGGATATAAATTAAGTTGCTGATATTTCTGTATATTTTTGTGTCACCAACAATTTGTCTCAATCTTTGCACCTGCACCAAATGTAATGAATTTACTTTATTAATTTCTTACGTGTTAAAATGATCTCTTTGAAGAACATCAGAAAAAGCAGATTTAATTTAAAAAAAATAGTGAAAAACAAAACTGCACTTTTTGTACATCATATTGGGTCCAGAAACCTGTACCCTAACACTAGATAGACCAGTCATCAAAGTATTCACTGATTCTCCAGTCTTCCTACAGTATTAATTGCAGTAGAACATTTAAAGTATACAATTATCTTCCTTTCCTTTAATGCTCCATACTCCCTACTGTGTATGTCAACTCTGCTCTTTCATTACACCCCTACTCATCCCTTACACCTGACCCAAGGATTGCACATTTTACCTGCAGAATGCAGCCCTCTCATGTCTTGTTTCATTCATCTCTACCTACCTACAAACATATTTTTGTGAAGCGCCTTCCCTTTTCGGTTTTCGAAGCGCAGCTGAAAATTCCCATCTTAAAAGAAGAATCTAATTAAATGATCTACTCATACAGTTCTATGCCACCAGATGCACTTGACCTCCTTGACTTGCACTTTTACTTAATTGCACTTTTACTCTATCTACAGTATGTCTTGTAAGTCTCCCAATGTACCACTTAGATTATAACCGCTTTAAAGCATGTCCTCCCTTTGCCTTATAGTGTTATTTACTTGCTGCTTGTATCCTTTTTCTTTGTACTTTATTGTCTCTGTATTATAATTTTGTAAAGCAATGCATGCACTGCTGGTGCTATATAAATATAAATCTACATGCATGCATACTGTAAACATACTGTACATACACTGTTAGTGCAAAGAGCCTTCATATACCTGTATCAATACTAACAGGTGCCATACAGATTTTAGTCCTACAGCATATACTGTAGATTAATTGGAGGTTGTGCTACCTTTTCATGATCATGAACATTAGAGTTCTTCACACATGAAAGTACATGGTACTTACCTTATCATGTTATGTATGAAGAACTCTAATGTTGCTCCTGTAGATGGTATCAAAACCTTCAATGAATCAACATACAGTATCTTCAGGAGAAATATGGCTACTAAAACCTTGAACTACATTCTCCAAGCATTCATTTAATAGTTAAACATTCGTTTGCAGGGTTTAATACTGTATATAATCCATCAAACATACAACAAAACTAAGATTCGTGGTAAAATGTGCTAATTTGGACATTTAAATTATATTATAATATAAGAGCTATTGAAATAGCAAGTCTCCCAGGTATATCATGGTTGTTCCTTTTGTGCATAGGAGTCTCTCCATGTCAAGAGAGAGTGGTGAATCCGGAGCGACAACACACAGCCCAATGACATCAGGTTCCAGGTTTGAACATCAAAGCTTTATTAGCAACACACAGATGGAACAGCAGGCTGCAACACAGCCTCCTCCTCTACGCAGTTCACGCTCTACTGGCGCTTCGTCTAGAGGAGGAGGCTGTGTTGCAGCCTGCTGTTCCATCTGTATGTTGCTTTGATGTTCAAACCTGGAACCTGACGTCATTGGGCTGTGTGTTGTCGCTCCGGATTCACCTCTCTCTCTTCATATGATCATATTGCCGGATGCACGCTGTGGGATTAACCATTGAAGAATCGTTGGACCCAGGACGGATGAGCTGACAGGGGTAAGATTGCCATTTCACCTCTGAGCCCTAACCTTTATAGTGGTCTTCACACACTCTCTGCACTTTCCCTCAAGCCCTGCACACTTTTCAGTATGTTTTCCTTACCCAGCGCCAGCCTAAAGAGCGCATGACAGTTACACATCTCTGGTCTCTCCATGTGAACCCTAAAGATATGTTTGTGAAAGTACCTTATATAACTCTCTTCGATCAAAATAGCCCTATCAGCAAAGTCAGGTAAAGTGTTTGCACACCTCTACTTAAAGGATACAGGTACAAATAGATGGACATATATTTTTTGCCGGGGGGGGGGGGGAGTAGAGACTATTTAGTGCCAAATAATTTATATATCTCCAAACATATCCTTTATACAAGATGCGGTTAGGTACTTGTGCACAAAAAGGAGCACACCTCAGAAACCTTATAAATATGTTTATTTGGATATGCAATGTATATTCAAATGATTAACATTAGCATATTTCCCAGTTCCACAATTTACTTCTAATGTGTCTGTAAGCCTTTCACGTAGATTGTAAGTTCTTCAGAGCAGAGTCTCCCTTTGCTTTTGCTGTACAGTATTTTACTTGCTGCTCTTTTCCCAATTATTTTTAAGTTATTGTCATTGAATTGTAAATTTGCACAGTGATGCGTAAACTGTTTTTTCTTAAAGAAAAATTGACTTAATAAATGAAACCTTATTTTTTTTTTAAATGCTACAAATTAAATGGCAGCGTTGTTGACAGTATTATTGTAAACAATATACTATTTATGTTTATGGACATATTTGAATAACAGATGCTCTTTACAAAGCAAATACACAAAACAAAAATTGATACCACATTATACTGTATAAATGGAAGACAATAAAAATATTTCACTAAAGCATTCCAGAATTCTTCCATGTTTAAATGCGTCCGAAAGTTTTAAAGACCATATGAAAGTTCAAAGACATCAAACTGATAAGCCATTGAAAAAAAACTAAATAATGTGATATTTTCCTATGTCTGAAATTATTATAAACTAGAAAAACAGAAACATTGTGACATTTACAATCACTGTTGATAGGTAGAGAAGAACCTAAAATGCTAATAGGTTTTCTGATAAAATAAACAATATTGCTTCTCATTGTATATACTGTAGTTCTACAGATCTTTCACATGTTCTCTGACGAAGAAGTTACAATATTGTTTTTTTTAATATTGTGGACAATGTATTTTTGGTAGTGCCCAGAAGAGTACACTGTGATTTCCATGGTAACAACAATTTTCTAAATTACTATAGTGGTAAGACATTTTTTGACATCTATTAAAGTCTGATCTGTACTTTTTTTGTTGTAAAGGCTACAAGCAAATCTGGAAAATAAAAGGAAAAGCTCAGATCTATTAATCTGCTCAACAGTTGTTAAAGGAAAATAGAAAGTAAAGAAGCACCAAATACGCTATAATACATGTGAGTCTGTTATCCAATCAAGATTTAGATTTACTGGACCTACTGTACGATGCAAACCATTTGTACAATCACACTTTAATAATTAATGGTTGTTCAGAATGTAAAGTGTATTCAATTGCATTGAATAACCACAAAAAACTCAACACAAAGGCTTATTTTATCTTTAAATTGTTCTCCACCATAATGGACACTACTGTAAGTCGAGCTCAGACACGCCAGAAGTATCTTTCCTTAAAGACTGACCAGATGTTGTCTGAAGTCCCAATTTCACTATTTTTATGATGGACTTTTTTTCAAGCTTGCTGGTAACTGGCACAAGAAAACAGAGCAGAAACAATTACAGTTGTGAAGAGAAGCAGCAAAGCTTTTTGATACAACCTCAACAAAAAAATATTTGAGGGGTTATGTATTAAGCCATGCAAATGGATGTTTGATTATTCAATGAATGCCTGAAAACTGAAGTTCAAATTCTTTATTGCTGTATTTCTCCTGGAGAAATGTAGCTTCATTGTAAAATGTGATACAATTTAGGGGACCAATAATAGAGTTTTTCATATATAAACTTATTATGCACAGCATTTTGAAACCACAGTTAATCTGAGATTTCACATGATAAGCGCACTATATTTCCCTAAACACACTGTTATACAAGTGAAAATTCACAAGTATGCCAAGAGAATATTCTAAAACAACGAATGTTCGCAAATTTGAGGGGAAAGAAAAGCTGTGTGTGCTGTGCACGCGCATAGTAAGTGAAACTTCCTTGACTTTTGTCACAGAAATTGTATTTGTATTGGTGATGTTTTAATTAAAAATCAAAATACAGGGGGGCGTGGCCAGGAGGCTGAGCGAGTCAGCCGCAGATTGCTCTGCTCTCCAAAAGAAACAACACAAGAGCCGGAGAAAACCCCTTAAAATCTGGGATAAAAAAATAAAAAAGGCCACTCACGGGTCCAGGAAACAGACGGAGGGTCTCTGGACAGCCCCAACTGTGATAATCAGGAGAAATCGGGAGAAATTCAACTGCCCACGGGTCCCCTCTTCGCCTCCTGGGAGATAAAAGATGGCCGTCGGGATCGCGTGGCAGAGGTAAACCCCAGATCTCAGAGCCCCACAAAGGAGAAGGAGGTAGGGGGGAACCCCGCAATCAAAAGGCAGGGACTCACCATAGCCCTCTCCCGACCACCACCGCGCCTTACGTTGCCGGCCAGAGGAGTGCTGCTGCAGCAGACAGGGGTCACCGCCCCCATCCCCTCACACAACCATCCCCATGCGCCCGTGATCTGATGGCTGCCGACTGGAGGTGAGCTTTACCGGAGCAGGTACCTTCCCGTGTGGCTCCGGGGCCCTGTGAGCTCATTGGGAGGGGGGGTGATCAAAGGGAAAGAGACTCACCGTTCGGTGCAGCCCTGCTGGGAGGTGGCCGGCGGCCATCTTGGTCCATCCAGCCTGCACAAACAGTGCTAAGAGGTGGCTTCCGGCCATCTTGGTCCACACACAGCACTCAATACATCTGAAAGTGCTAATGAAAACCACTCACTCTCCCTCCAATTTACCCTTATTGTGAGCCCCAACATCTTCAATAAACCTCCCACTGGTGCCAAGGAACAAAGGCTCAATTAAAAGCAATCATGGAACTGCTACCAATGTGTGTGTGATCAGGACTCCATAGGAATGAGGGGGCTTATTCCAACTTAATTTTTTTTTTTTTATATCACCTAAAAATACTCAGCTCTATTCAAAGCCAAAAACTTACTAAGTAAAAACAACAAACATGCCATCCACTAAACAAAAAAAAACGGCGGCCCGGCGTGAGGCATCCCTTTTCTTTTAAAAACAAAATACCAAAGATCAAGAAGCGTCTACCGCAGGCGGAGACACAGACTCAGATCTAGACTCTGGAGAAGGGCCGGACGCTCCACTTACCCGCAAAGAAATGATGGTGTTTGTACAAGAACTAAAAAGCTCTTTCCACTCTGAGATGTAGAGCTTCCGCCGCAGCATCAGAGAGGAGATTGCGTCCATACGACACCACATTGTGGACTTGGAGGAGAAGGTGGATAACACCGCCTTTGCACAGGAGGCACAAGCGCAAGATATCGAGGAATTAAAAACTCAAGTCAAAACGATTTTCGATAAACTGGAAGATACGGAGAACCGGTCAAGACGCAATAACCTGCGGATCAGAGGTATCCCGGAAGAAGTGGACAACGCCCAATTGGACGCATATCTCACTCGGCTTTTCATGTCCCTGTTACCCGAAACATCGAATGAACAACTTCAGATGGACAGGGCCCATAGGCTTCCTAGACCGAAAGGCCTAGATCCAGCAAAGCCACGAGACGTGATCACCCGCCTACACTATTTCCGTATTAAAGAGGAAATATTGAGAGCCGCTAGAACCACCCCAAAGATAGAGCAGGATAACGTTCCACTCCTCATCTTCCCGGACTTGGCTCAAACCACGCTAAACAAGCGGAGAATGTTCGCGCAGATCACCACCTCACTGCGGAACAATAAAATCCGCTATCGCTGGGGTTTCACGTGCAAAATATTGTTCACTTATCAAGAGACGATGTACATTCTACTCTCACCAGAAGAAGGTGAGGAAAAACTACGATCATTGGGCTTACTCGAACCAGAGGATCCGGAGGCCTCTCAAAGGCCTCGTCATTCACCCAAGGCCCAATGCCAGGCATGGGTGAAAACACCAACATCTGGCCGAGCAAAGACCCAACCCACTTGAAGAACTAGAGCTGGATACTTACTTAACACCCAGTTAAGATGGCAGACAAGCCAAAGCGTGGTCTGGACTTAAGGTACTAATCGAGACATGGCCCACTCCAGTAACCTACCTAAAAACTAACCAACGGTTGCGGTACCTGGAACACATCGACCAACTCGAGCAAGCAACAATGACCACGACAACCTACACATCAAGAAGTTACTGTGTTTTATAGTTTCTACGTTTCTAGAACGTACTAGTCCCAAAGTCTAGGTTATTTCCTTCTCCATTGTGAAACTGTTCTCCCAAGTTACCCACAAGTTCGAGTCATTCAAAGTTTGATAATCAGTTTGAACTAACCTGAACACTTAAAGGGACTGATATACAATGTTTGTTTGGAACTGTTTTCTAGATAAAAGTGTATTTGTAATATAAGTCTATATGTTGTATATAATAGAATTGGTCCCCCAAAGTTCAGCTACCAATTCTTTATTACAGGTTAAAATATTAAAGGTTACATTTTAGGTAACTTTCTCCATGTTATTTATCCCTCTCCCCCTATAGACTACGAATGCAGAGTCTGCCAAACTACACTGGCGACACACTTTATTCGAGCTCGGCTAGTCCCACGAATTCGGGTATACCCGGGTGTATTGAGGTTTGTGACTGTTTTCTGCCCGAGTGCATTGAGGTATTTTCCAGGCAGGGATTGAAGCATTTTATTCCCGCTGGCTGCAATACTGCACAGTATATATATATATACTGCATTACAATTCATGAATTTATGCCATCTGGTAGACACGCGAAGCATTGCAGCCTATTAAATCCTAATCATTATCATTTAACAGATCAGCTGCCCGTCAGCCAGGCATGAACCCAGGCTGGGAAGGCAAACGCAACGGGGCTTGTCAGAGGTGAGGAGCGGCGCATTCCAGGTATCTGCCAGGTACATACTGGGTATTTGCTCGAATAAAGTGTGTCGGTGCAGTATAGCTGCCAGTCAACCCTACTTAATGCTTCTAAAATTGAGAAAGGATATGTTGATGTAAACAGTTATAACGTTCAATGCCCCCCATTCTAGTTTTTATTTCCCTGATGTGTAAGATCACACACACAACCCACCCCGTACTCTTTGGGGTGATTTTGTTTTCCCTTTTCGAAAGCTTAGCTCCGAAACAAAGGAGCACTGTGGCACTGAGCCGCTGGGCCACTGCCCCCCCCCCTCAGGTTCATTTAACCTGTGAGTGCGAGAGACTCACACCACGGGTTCCACTATGGCTGGTCCCCCCAAACAATGTTTGGAAGCCGGGGTCCTCGGTTTACCCCTCCCCTCCCTCTCTATCCCTCCCCTCCTCCAAGTTTTGCAAGCATTTGTCACTACCATGTAATAATATGTATATCTCTCGTTGTATATGTTCTCATACCAGATCGTTTCCGAAGATGGATGTACCGACTCTTCAACTATATGTATGTTATCACTCTGTTCATTTGTATTATAAATCCTTGAACCACCACCATGCCGATTAATATAATATCCCAAAACACCAAGGGCTTAAACACCCCCCGAAAGTGACGTATTGCTCTTTCGGAAGCCAAAAGACTGTCAGGAGATATAATCTTGCTACAAGAAACTCACTTGAAAAAGGTGGATCAGTCACTGCTGTTCAGCAATGACTACCCTCTAGTTTACCACTCATCAGCTCCCACGAAAAAAAATGGCGCAGAGACACTTTTCCATAAAAACTTAAACTTCAAAGTAGATCAAATTAAAAGTGATCTCGCTGGGAGAATTCTAATTATTACAGGGTCACTGGACTCCACTGATGTAACAATAGTCAACACTTATGCCCTTAACGAAAATCAAGAATCCTTTTTCCAGGAACTAACAAATTTAATTCTCTCTGTCCAGAAAGTCCTTTTAATTTTAGCAGGAGATATAAACGCAATTATGGACCCAAATCTAGATAAATCCCCCAGTCCCCCCCCCCCCCCCGCCACAAAAAATAGTTCCCTCTACCCGGGGACTTGTATCTATGACCAAGGATCTATTGTTGGTAGACTCCTGGAGATTAGTTAATAGCAATGTAAAGGATTTCTCCTTTTTCTCTCATCCCCATAATAGCTATTCTCAAATTGACTATATCCTAATTGACCAACAAATTAGCGATATTTCCTCAGCAGTAATTGCCCCCTCTGCTTGGTCAGACCACTCTACGCTTATAACCAGACTAGTAGGCCTCACTCCCAAAAATATTACAAGGTCGTGGTCCTTGAATGAATCCCTACTACTGAACCTACAAAATTTCCAACTAATAGAAAAAGAACTGGCCCAATACTTTGAATTAAACAATACCCCAGAGGTTTCCTCTTTTACCCTTTGGGAGGCCCACAAATCAGTGATAAGAGGCAAACTGATTGCCCTGGCTTCTCTGAAAAAAAAGAAAAAACAAAACAAATTGAAACACTAACACAAAAACTATCAGAATTAGAATTTATTCATAAGTCAAACCCATCTCGAAAAAACTACAGGCAGATAATCTCAGTGAGGGGAGAACTAAACCTTTTGTTGGTGTCAAACACAGAAAGAGCTATAAGATGGACCCAACAGAAATACTATGAAAAAAGTAATAAAGCTGATAGAATGCTGGCACGCAAATTAAAGCAAAAACAAGCTAAAGCTAAAATTCACAACATCCACACTAAAAATGGCTCAGTATCCAACAATCCCAAAATTATAAACGACGCATTTAAAGACTATTACACATCCCTATACAACCTACCAGGCCCAATGGGAGACTCGGCTAAAAACAAAAGAGCAATAAAGATTCAAAATTACCTAGCAGAATGCCGACTCCCCACCCTAGATCCAAACAATATCATAAACCTCGAATAAACTATAGAGCCCCAGGAAATTATGGACGCCATAAAATCCCTGAAAATTGGGAAGGCCCCTGGTCGGATGGATTTTCTAATCTTTATTACAAGAAATATTCCACAATGCTCCTCCCATTTCTTACCAAAGTATTTAATGAGATGCTACTAGGCCTTCCCCCTCCTAGGGATATGCTTTGCGCTACCATAGTGGTAATCCCAAAAGAGGGGAAAGATCCTCTGCTGTGCTCTAACTACAGACCTATCTCATTGTTAAATACTGATCCAAAACTTTATGCAAAGATCTTAGCCAACAAATTAAATAATATCCTCCCTAAACTGGTACATCCGGACCAGGTGGGGTTTGTTCTGGGCAGACAAGCCCTTGACCACACGAGTACAGTGAATCTAATACACGTAGCACAAAACACAAAGTGCTCATCTCTATTACTCTCTTTAGACGCAGAAAAAGCGTTCGATCGATTAGACTGGCAGTTTATGTCAGCTACGCTTTCGCAGATGGATTCACAGCTAAAATACTAAACAGCATAAACACACTATACTCCACACCAACGGCCATGGTGAGGACGAACAACTCCTTATCTGAAACCTTTTCAATATTAAATGGAACTAGACAGGGTTGTCCGATCTCACCTCTGTTGTTTGCCTTAGCCATAGAACCATTAGCATGCTGGATAAGGATGAACCCCAATATTGTGGGTATTCCTGTTGGTCAGGAAGAATTCAAAATAGCTCTTTTTGTGGATGATATACTATTAACGCTCTCAAAACCTCTTACATCCCTCCCTAACCTTTTTCATGACCTGTCAGAATTTGGCTCCCTTTCAGGTTATAAAATTAATCATTCCAAATCCATGGCCCTTAGCTTAAATCTCCCTAAAGAATTAGTAAAATTACTCCAACTAAATTTCGACTTTAAATGGTATTCGAACCATATTAAATATCTAGGGGTCCAATTAACAAAAGATTACTCAACTTTATACAACGCAAATTTTAAAACCCCTTTTAGTCCAGATAGCTAAGGATTTAACCACTTGGAATCCATATATAATATCCTGGTTTGGGAGAATAACCACCATTAAAATGAATATTCTACCCAGACTCCTCTATCTCTTCCAAACTCTTCCGGTTAAAATCTGTCAGAAAGACCTAAACAATATACAGAAGAAAATTTTGAAGTTTGTCTGGCAAAATAGGCCACCCAGAGTTCGTAGAGATATTCTTTATAAATCCAAATCAGAAGGAGGCTTACTGTCGCGGCCGAGTTTATTCGAGCATTTGCCCGGTCTCGGCCGCGACAGTAACCTGGCGCGCGCCGGGATGTCCCGGGCGCGCGCCGAAGCCTCGGAGGAGAGGCCCGCCGATCGGGGCTTCCCCCTCTCCTCTCCGGGTCCGCCGGGTCCCCCGGAACCCCCTGCCGCCGTCCCCCACATCGCGGGACACCAGGGCTCCCTCGGGGAGCCCTGGACGCGCGTGCAGGGGGCGCAGGCACCCGATGACGCGTGACCGCGCATCGGTGACGCGCGGCACGCCGAGGGGATGCCACTAGCAAGCCGGGAAATCTCCCGGCTTGCGGAACTGGCCGCACTCTAATAAAGTGTGCCGCCAGTGTAGCTCTCCCGAACT